>NC_056553.1:8060683-8363714 GCF_910596095.1 Thunnus maccoyii | reverse complement strand
GCTGATTTAGTCAACAGAATTCAGGTTAAGTATGACATGTGATCCATTGACAAGCGTGTGCAAAAATAAGTGAAATTAAATTCTTTTAAAGAAAGTTTCCCTCAGGAAAGAAAATTTCTTTGCAGACCCCAATAAATTCTATTCTCTCTATATAAATATAACTTCAGTGAACAATATATGCCATTGTTGTTAATTCTATTACATGCTTGTGCTGCATCCTATGACTCTCTTGCAACAAGAAAATTTATAAACATTCATTAGAACTATTTTGGCTTTATACAAGCAACTGTACATAACTTTGTTGTGTAATTAATTTACTCTTCTAGCATTGGGACCTAAATTAAGATACCAATTACTGTATATGTATATACAAATTTAATTATCATTCTTATCCCATATCATGATTTGAATTATGATTGACTGAGTTATTGGTCAATAAGAAATTCAAGCAAATAATTAGCTCGTAATCTGCTATTGTTGAATGTTTTGAGAATCACACACATTTGTCAATGTGCTTTTGTCCTCCTTGAGACTTAAAAGAAAGTAGAACTGAACAACAACCTGGTAATCAAATTATCTTGTGATTAAATTGTGTTTATCCAAAATATGGCAACCTCAGCTGTGAAGATGTCAAAACACACCAACCAAAGCGAAAACACTGAAGCTTGTATGACTAAAAATCTGATACCAAATTATGCAGAACAAATCCAAGATCCTAATTCTGCTACATCGGATGTGCAGATGCCAGAGCTTGTATCCAAAGCTCTGAGCTCACCATTGAAAGACAATGTGCTCAGGAAGGCACTAGGTGACATTACTGTTACCTTGACCACGCAACTCAAATCCCAAAAACTTGAGCTACAAGAAGAAGGCACAAACCTGCAACAATGTTTAACTAAAGCTGAAATGCGCATCAATAAACTAGAGACCTACCTCAAAACTCTGCCCCTGGAGTTTGAGGGAGCTAAATGTGCCTCATTCCTAGCCACAATGCCCTGGCAAGAGGCAGGGCCACACAAAGCCCGAACCACATCACTCCCTTTTCCAGACTCCCACAAGAGAAAGCTCCATCAATGGGGAAAACATTGATTTTGTGATAATAAGCTAGGTTATCAGATCCCAACACTCTTATTCTCAAGACAAACAGCTACAAAAATCACCTAAACATGACTCGTTCAGTCACGCAGTCTAGTCTTGAAACTTCTCTATGTGTGCTTGAGAACTTGCTGGAGGAGGAGAAAATACAAACTGACTTGTCCACAACCTCCTAGCCTTCCAAATTCTCTCTTGAGGGCCCAACACTGGTCCAACCCAAGCAGCCACCAGACATAGTGACACTCTCAGTTTCTGAGTGTTGCCTCTACTGTCCGAATGAACTCTGAAGGAGAAACTCTTAGTGGAGTGGAGTGAACTATCAGAGCAACATTTCTTGTGTTACCTAACTGAGAAAGGTCCTGCATGTACGTTTTGTTTCTATGCGACACTTGAGCGTCAGTTAGTACATGAGGCACTCCTTGACCCTGGTGCGGATATCACCGTGACTCTTCTATGAGCTCTAAACAATGACACAACGGTTAAACAGATTCTTGAAAGTGCACCCCTGTGAAGTCCAAGCGTACTCTCTTAATACACTTCACCATTGGACCGATGAGCCTTGTCCACCCTGTGTATGTTTCTCCCCTAGACACTATCCCACTGTTCATTGGCAAAGACCTCCTCAACCAATTTGAACCCCTGATTGACTTCCAGAGGTTTGAGATCTGGGCACAAGTTGACAAACCTCTGCCCATTCCAATTTCCTGCCCACTTGAAGTTTGGTCCTCTGCTCTTGGTGTTGACAATCCAACACCCTTCGTCCCATTGACTCAATCAGGAGATACTGATGCAGTCTGCACAGTCACTCAGGCACGGTCTACCATGTCTACTTTTCAGGCTGTCACCAGTCCAACAACTGATTGCATCACACCTGCCTTCCCTGACTTGAATCCTGTGATACTACAAGCACAGGACTCAGCAATTCACAAGATGAGTCTCTATGGACCTGATGCCTCTGTGCATCAGACCTCTCATTCTCAACTTGATGCCAAACCCCATTTATTTACCTCACCTGCTACAGTTTTCTCTTCACAGCAAAGGAGGGTAATGTCCAACCACGCCCATGACTATCATTTCACAGGCCACCACAGGGCCAAAGCGATGTACACAACATCTCAAGAAAATCTACTTTTGAAGTACATAAACAGAAACCAGACTAAACTAAGAGAAAAAGGTACAAGATTCTTGCCTTATTACTGAATGTTGTGGAGTAAAATTTGAAAGTTGCACATAATGGAAATACTCAAGTCAACTATAAGTACCTCCAAATTAAATTAATTTTGTTTAATAATTTAATTACTATTATTGTTGCTGTTATTATTATTGTTATTTAATTCATTTAATTTTTTCCAATCTTTTTTTTATATTGTATTGATTGATTGATTACTTTTTGTTATCACCATGGGCTGCAGATGGCTCTATTTCATTTTAGTACTTTGACCCTTCAAGTGGCACATACAAATAAACACTTGAGTAATCAAAATGTTTAATAATGTATCAGAAATGAGAATGTCACTAATAACATACACCTACACCTACACACAGCAGTACATCTAGATTTGGCCGTACAGGTACAGCAAAAAACTTGCCTGCATCTGGTTGAGGCCATGAAGCCTGACTCAATTCGGCTTGAAATAAGATCTCATGAAATTTAATTTTAACAAAGTCCTGCTTCTGGGGAGGCAGCCCTCTTAATGCAGGAGCCAAACTGTTCAGGTAGGCTGAGACGTTGCCCTCCCTCTTCTCCTGCCTATGTTGTGCCCTCTTCAGCTCTCTGGCCTCCTTTTGCTTCAGGTACGCTTTCAAACTAGCATCAACCCCCTTCCGTTTTCTCTTTTCCCTTTCAGTCTGTACCTCTCCTTCACATCCAGCCTCGGATTCTCTTTCATCTTTTTTCTCTTCCTCATCCAAGTTACTGGATGTCCTGTTGTAAGTAGGGCTGCAGGATATGGGGAAAATCTGCGATGTGCGATAACATTCTTCAATATTGCGATAAATAAACACATACTGATGTGTGCATATTAGCTATACAGTTCCTATGTCTTTCTGCTTTAATAGCTACATTGCTAACATAGACCCCAAATGTTGAATAGCCTATGCCCACTGGATAAAGAAATGAAATAAATTATCTCGATATTCGGGTATTTGCAGATGAATACCAAACCAATTAAACAGAACATTTATTTAAATAAGGCATTATAACTATTAGAAATTAAAGTTTAATTTCCCCTGCTCGCTTTAAAATAATTTCGTTTAAACTCAACAAAAACATCTCTTACCATACAGTGTTGAAATAAAAAAATATCTGGGGGGAAAACCACTTCAATAATTAAATAATATTGTTTTATTATTTTTATGTGAATACACACTGCAGGAATATGTGGATGAATAGTAATACTGGATTATTCTATTATGCCATGAGACTGTAATTCACCACTAGTGGAGGACTGGCGTTGGACTAATTGTTTAGAAGAAGAAACAGAGCAGAAGAAGAAAACGTGTGCATGCGTTGACAGTGCAGTGAATGAAACAGTGTAGCGGTGGAACAATCAAAAAGTTACGAATTGTGGTGGACAGTAAAAAAAATGTTGTAATAAACCTGCACTCATCTCTACACACTAGAGACGGGCTTGTTATTTCAGGTATGGAATGGTTTCCATCAGTCATGACTGGACTGAACAGAGGGGTTTGGTATATGTTTGCATTTGAAGTATGAAGCAAGATGTGTTTATCATACGTATGCATTTATTATAGTTGACACATGGTTGGCCAGCTTGTAATGGTCAACTCCATGGCTCGGTAGATTTTTCATGGAAGGATGGTGAGCTCATATACTTCCACTCTTTTTTGACTTTCCTCCTGCCTGTCCTCTCTTTGCTTCTTTGTTCTCCTTCCTCCTCTTAATGTAGATGTCCCAGAGGTTTTTCCAACTTTTCTGGACCTCTTCCACTGAACAGTAAAGCATACCATAGCATGCACATTACATTCAAACTAACTATCTTGCTTACAACACCAGGCACCAGACCGTGTGTATATACGCAACAGAAATAATTGATAATTGATGTATCAGGTTTTATAGCATACTTTTCACAATGACTACATGTAATTTCTGACATGTATAATGTCCATAGCATAATATTAGCTAATGCACATGGAAACAAATGTTTTTCTATATACACTCACTTATATACGTTCTATATACGTTTATTTGTAGGCTACTCACCATCACAATCAAGTTCAGCTGAAATACTTCCCCAGATGTTCTTTTTGTTGTCTTTATACTTTTTGCATTGTTTATCAAAGAGCGTACTATGCTGTGAGACCAAATGGATCAAAGTGATCAATATCCATTTCTATTGTTCTGTGACAGTATGGGAATTATGAGGTTGGCTGCGATCACAGCGTTTGAGAAAATCTATTGATCACTTGAGCAAAAATCATTATTTTATTGGTTGACTTGTTTTTATCAGCATACGAAATTTGCAGAAATCTGCATCGCGAAATATGAAAGTTTTGGATTCAGTGTGGATAGGCTCGTAGGGATAGATGGGTTTGAATTTTTTAATTGACGTGCAATTCATTCATACAAGTTATTCGCTTTTGGTCTGAAAAGACCTTTACTAAAGCACTTTGTATCTACTGTAAATGTGTTTAAGAACTTATTTCACATCAGAGATCAAAAAGCATAGAGGAGAGGGTGCAAGAAAATAAAGGTGTTTAGACAAATAAAGAGGTGTCATGCCCCCTCAACAACATGACAGATATCACTCTCCTCCACGGGTGACACTGTTTATTGAAACAAATGCAGTCTGCACCACGGCTTGAAGAAGGGTATTAAAAACAATCAATCAGCAAAAGCAGAAACCTTCATGTTGCTGGCTAAAATAATCTTACTCTTTATCAGTGCTGCTACATGTTTGCTTCATGATTCAAATAGCTTTTATGGTGTCTTTGTTGTTGCTGATGTTATTTCTATTTGTCCAGATTATGTGCCTGTGCTTCTTTACTGTCTTTTCAACATTCCTGTTTTTCATTTTCTCTGTATCCTTTTCCAAGCTGTTAGCATTTTTCCCTCCCTTTTCCCACAATTCCCTTACAAGAGGTCTTTTTAGCTTTTGCCAGGCTGCCATTATGAAGACAAATTTTCTCTTAATTGACTAGCTCCGTTTTTAAAAAAAAAAGGGATGATTTTCCTTTTCTCCCTCTCTTAGTTTTTGTTTTCAGCATGTCAGCCAGTGTTTTAATGATAGCAAATAATTACAGTTTACACACACAAGTCTGCTGCGGTTATTTGCAGGTTACAGTGTGTACAGTCAAGCTTAAAGATCTGATTTGAAAAATAAACTGGGTTTGTCTGTTGTTTCATTACAGACACATAAATATAGACACAGACAGAGGACTAAAACAGGAGACAGACAGTAAAATAAGAGCCGCAGAAATGGACATGAAGATTTATAGAATGAGTCTGATAAGCAATACTCTGACAGAAATAACTGTCAGGAGATTTGCAGTGCTACGTAATGTCCTAATTGGCCCTCAGGAGGATTGAACAATATCTGACCTGTACTGGGAAATAAAGGCATTCGATCTTAACAAAATAATGATTGTCTCAGTAGTTTGGATGTATCATCCAAAAGTGACATCATTAAAAAAAATGTAATTTAACAAAAAACATACTTGTGCCCAGGCATTTGCAGGAACTTTTCTGCAAGGAGTAGAGGACAAGCTCAGTAATTAAATCTAAAAATATCAACCGATGATTAATGACCACTTAGCTTATGAGTACGTCGAAGCAAAGCTAATGTGCATACAGTGCTGTGCGGTTTAAAAGCATGCAGGCAGGTAGAGAAAGTGAACAGCACACTTTGAATCAACTGTTTTGATTGAAGTTCTCAGACAAAACTGATGAATACTTAGACTAGTAGAGTGGCACTCCGAAGAGCTCTCCACGCACAACATTCATTGTAGTTATTAGACTGAGTCACGATGACAGATAACTAGAATCAGTGTTGCTGGTAGAAGTGTGTATTCCTCTCACCTGATGAGAAAGAAGGAGATTGATGGAGGAAAGGGGGGAAAAAGAAGCAGATCTAAGTCTTGAGACTGACAGCACCTGAGGATGCCAGCGGTGAGACACAGCTCGGATCTTATTCTGGCTCACGTCTTATCCTACACAATACAATCACACACAATCACAGCCTCGATTGCAACCTACAAATTGAAAGAGGTCTTGATGGAAGACCATCAAGGAAGATCAGAATAAAGGATTGGGCAGAGCGGTCACACATGGGTTGTTAATACAGGGGAAGGAGGAGCTGCTCTGAGAGGGGGGAGGAAGAATATGCACAGAGGAAACACACAAAAGAAGGGAAAGAGGCTGATCCAATTGAGCAAAACAGACTGATGGGGACAGCTAAGGAGACACACACACACATGCTCACACAAAAGAAGAGACAAGGCGACTTGGAGGTATATTAAACTGGAGGCCATTAGTTCTAAGCCTGTGGCCTGAGGCCATGCTGTGCAGAATAGAGCCAGCTTTCATTAGTGATGCTGGGTTCAGGGTTGTGCAGCTACGTATTTCCCCCTGTTGCTCTTTTGAAGTTTTCATTTGTCACAAAAAGTATTCTCTGTCTCAATAAAAAGAAGGCAAACTTCAAGGGGACTGGAATAAAAGGCAAAGTTTGACCCCATCAAAGAAAAACATTGCAGTTATTGTATAAGCTGTTTAGATCCTTTTCAGCTTTCAACGATGATCACCTAAGCGTTAAACTATGACTCTGCCCTGATACGGTAACGCTTTGTCTGTGGGTTTTATGAGCAATAATGCAGCCTGTAGGTGATGGCTCAATGCCGCATCATCTTTAAGGGTATGCTAATCAGTTTTCATTTACAAGTATCGTTACTAACATCTTAACATATGGTGTAATACTAGAAAGCAGAAGCATAAGAGTGTCTGTCCTTGAAATGCAGCTTTCTATGACCTCCATAAAATATTATAATTAAGTTAATAAAATACAGTGAAACATATCTGGGGGAAGCCACCATGAGAGTTCCCTTAGAAGAGAAAATGATCTAAAATCTCATCACTGTCTCAGGCTGCCTTCAGGCACTGCCTTCTCACAATGAACATGCACATCATTACACTTTATTTTTTTAGTATGGTGTGCTTAAGCGCAGGAGGGGCTGTCTGCCACATAAATGACACACAAAATCATAACTTGCAATAGAAGGGTTTGAAAATCTGATGACTTAACATAAACAATACTTTACAAATTAATAAAAATCTGGAAGACTCCAGTATATAGACATAGGCAGTGCATCTTTTGGGATAAATATACTTATTCTCTTACACTCCTGAAAGGCTGGACAAACAGAATTAAATATTTTACAAGGAGTCAAGGTAACAGCCTTGGGTGACCACGTATTCTATCTAACAGTAGTTTAGTTGAGTGAATTGAGCAACTCACAGAATGAATTTTACCAGTTAGTCCAGCTAAACACTCAATAACTCAAAAAATCCCCAAAACACACTACTGACCCTATTTAATTGATCCTTTCGGCAGGATTTCAGAGATGTTTTACTTGTCAACATAGTCTGCTATTCAGAGTTTGCTGACCTGGGTCACGTGTATTTACCAAAGAGGAAATATAATAGGATATCTCCTGCCAGCTTTGACCTGTGCAAGACCTCAAGATTCAACTGTGCTCTGGCAAAGCTTACTCAGCTTATTCACTTACTCAGCTGAGTGAAGTAGCGAAAATAAGTCTGAATGGGTTGTAAATACTGAGGTACAGTGTTTTGTGACGCAGCACTGTGTATCTACATTTACTTCAATTAAATTTGAATTGCATTATTAAAATTGCTGCTGTCTAATCAGACAGACAGTCCAATCATGGGCATTCAAGACAGTTCATATTAGTGGTTAGCACTAATTGGCTTGGCTGCAAACACACCTTTCAAGCCAAAAGTGTAAATTTCCTGCTCTGCTGTCAGAAGCTTGGGACTGCAGTGACTCTTTCCAAAGGGTTTACTCTTCGCTGAGATCCACTTTGCTTTGCTTCACCAAGCTAAATATTTGCTGCTTGTGTTAATATCTATGTCAACAGTTGATGTCTTGGCTCTGGTCAGTCACTGTGCACTTGGCAACATCAGCTGCTATTAGCTGCTGATACTGCTGGATGTTTTATTGCTTTTCCGCAGGCCTGCTTTTAGATGATGTGTTAGCTTTTTCTTGGTGCTAATTTCTACTTATATATGCTGCTGCCATCTACCTACGTGCAGTAATTGCATTGACATTAATTGTAAATTAAGTTCTTGTAGTGAGCTTTTGTTTTAGTTGACACTTAAAGGTGCAGTGTGTAGAATTTAGTGGCATCTAGCAGAACGGACGGATAAATAACACTGATAAGTATGTTTTAATTAGTGTATAATCCCATGAAAATAAAAATTGTTGTGTTTTCGTTACCTTAGAATGAATCCTTTATATCTACATAGGGAGCAGGTCCTCTTCCATGGAGGCCGCCATGTTGCACCACCATGTTTCTAGAGTAGCCCAGAATGGACAAACCAAACACTGGCTCTAGAGAGGGCCTTTAGCATTTTTGGCGGGTTTCGCAGCCACCGTAGGTTCTCCTACACACTTGGAGGGGGAGGGTGAGGGGAGGAGTATTCAGTTGCAATCTGCAACCTCACCACTAGATGCCACTAAATCTTACACACTGGTCCTTTAATTGCTAGATGGGCCTGAGAGGAAAGCACGACGATGATCAGACAAACCCACAAACATTGGTTGGTAACCACATTTCAGTTGTTGTTAAACTGTTGGGATGTAGTGTTTAGATAGGAATAGTGGCCAAAAAGGAACAAGGTTGTAAAAAATGAAACACAAATGAATCTCCTCTGCAATGATGACTTCATGATTCGTGCCAACCTTCTCAGCAAAAGAAAGAAAAAAAAGTTGTTGTTACATGGACTTTTGTTTCAGACACTGACGTCATATAAATCTTACCCAAAAGTGTGATGATGCAGCCCAAAATAGCCAGGAGGGCGCCGGTGCTCAGGCCGGTTGCTGTGTATGCCACAGCTCCACAAGACAAGGTCTCACCATTAGAGTCACAGTCACACACACGCACCAAGAGTGTGTTTGTGCTGCTAAGGGCAGGACTTCCACTGTCCACAATCAACACAGGCAGCCGATACACAGGCTGTTCCCGTCTCCGGAAACCCCCTCGTTTTGTCAATATGGATGCTGTGTTGTCTGCAAAACAGAGTAAAAGCGCAGTTTGGTCAGACAAGGAAATAAAAGCCAGGAAAGTGTAATTAATTGCAAGTTTATGGCTTCAAATGAACAATGAACTGCATATATATGACTAGTAGGAGGCTTAACTTCTATTCTGTAATGATTACCGTGCTTTGGTTGTGCAGTTTGAAATGATTTTACAGTATTAAAAAGCAAGAATGCCAACAGATGGTGTCATTAACACAATTCATTATATCACACACTGTGATGTCGCTCCCTGGTCTTGACCACCTGTTGGCTAATAACAGCTTTGGTTTGATGATAAAATCTTATATGAAATCTCTGCCAATGAGAGAAAGAGGCAGCCAGAGGAGAACAATGTGCTATTACACCAGCTAAAAAAAGGTATTTCATGACAACTTTATCAATAGATTAAAATGCGCTTTTCAAATTGAGCAGTCTCAATTGAAATGTAGATTTCTGCCTTGAAGGACAACTCCTTTGTTTTTCGTAGCCATATTGAGATTGCTCTTTGCTTTTGCTCACAGAGAAGTCTTAGAACAAGATAAAAAAAAATGAATATAGAGATGGGGTCTTTTGTAAATGCCACATTAGTAAAATCAGCAAAAACACACAGTTGGTTGGTAACAACAGTGACGGGTTTAAAATAGAGCATTAAAATATTAAATATATTCTTGAATTAAATGTGAAACATTCAGTTGTGTCTATTATTTGTCCTCAAGGAACATCTGTGGGAAGCAAGGCGGAAAACACATACAAGTAAAATAAGACACTAGATGTCTCATTTGAAAACTATGGGCATTAATATGCGTCTATAAAATCTACAAAAGTTTTTGGAACTTGGCTGCAGGGATTTGCTCCCATTCAGCCACAACAGCATTAGTGAGGTCAACCCAATGTTAGACAATAAGGGCCCTCTCCATATACTAACCCTAAAGAATTATATTCATACTGGACGACTCCACACATCATGATGTCAGTTCAGTGCCAATGAAGGAAGTAGTGTGGTTTTTATGTAGCGAGGCAGAAAGTAAGGGTTTGGAGGTTGAGGTGGTGGATGGGCATGGGTCCAAAGATTGGAGTTTGTGTATCACATTCTTGCAATTAATTCCAACCCTTAACCCTAACCCTTCAGGAACTTTATGAAGTGTTTTAGTTGCCAACCCTTAAACACTCCTTTAGGGAATAGTTGTACATTTCGGGAAACTTGAAACCACTTGAGCCAGGTCATAACATGTGCAATCGCCAGGAGTTATACGACAAAGACAATCTCATATTTTGTCTATTAAATATGAAGTTAGAGCCAGAGGAAGATTAGTTTAGCTTAGCATTAAGACTGGAAAAAGGGCGCAACAGCTCACCTGGCAATGTCCAAAGACTAAAGCTCATTAATTAAAGGTAAAGTCAGTCTAATCCAATGCACTTTTTGTCAAATTCAGCGAATATCTCCTCACAGTCCGCTAGCTGTCTGTAGTCCGGTGTTCATACACAACACTGGCTCTGTTAATGAGCATGTAAACACAGTGGCTCAGAGCGAGCTGCCCGACACTACTCCAGCCAATCAGCAGCAGGGGGTGTTTGTGGTCATGCACAGGACAGGGGGAAGTCATCAGAGCAGCTGTCTGTGTGAGGACATGACAGTCTCCTGTCTCCAGCACCCGTCGAATGGTTGGGGAGGCCTGGCGAACTGGAGGCAGGAGAAGCCGTGGCCAATTCACATAGAAAGTGTTTTCTCACGGAACAGATACGCTTCCATTTTATTAAATATATCAATCCACACTGAATCCGAGACAGTCTCATGAAGACCCCCTGTGTTTTTTTATGCTCCGAGTTTGTTTCTGTCCCGTTTAGTGAAGCGTAATCTGAGCAGGCAGCTGTTTAAATCACACAAATATCCCACTGCATATGTGTTTTCAACTTATTAACCGTATCCATGAATCAATAAATACAAACACTGTTGATTTCTTCCCGTGGAGCTGACATGCAAACTGTTTTGGTTCAGTAAATTTCTGCTGTCAGTCAGTCTGGTGAAGGCAGTTTGTCCGGCTACTCTCTCCAGGAGCTGCAGCTGACAGACGACAGAGACGCTGAACGCAGGTCGAGTGAGAAGTGAGGAGGCCGCAGAGAGGCGAAGAGTCTGAATGGACTGTTGTGCTCACATGAGACGATTTTTTTTTCCTCCCTTGTGATAATGTGTGAAAGGAACAGAAGTGACTCTACAGTTGACGCATCACTCTGGATTCCACCATATTTCTCTTTTGGTGGTTGCCTTGGCAATGTCCATGAATTTGGGGGGGGTGGAGCTTCTGAAAGAGCGTGAAGGAAGGATGTCGTTGTTTGGGTGTTTAGTTCAAACATCAACAATCTTTCTCCAGAATAACTGACTCTACCTTTAACATCTTGTTTGTTCAAGGCACACACAAGCAAAAATGGAACAATGACAAGTTGTTGTTTTACAGGGAGGCCAAGTGTTGTGGCTAAGTTGACTGTCTCCTAACACTAGCTTCATACTTAATGGACAGATATGAGGGTAGTATCGATCTTCTCATATAACTCCCGGCAGGAAAGCAAGTACGCTTATTTCTCAAAATGTATTCCTTATAGAGTCATTTTTCGACAAAGCTATCAAACACTGTCTCCTGGCCAAGTTGCTCTTAATCCGCTGAGAGGTTACCTTAAACATCCAATTCATCACATAACACATGTCTGCACTCAAACGGATTACTGTGGCACAACCTGGCTCCTGCTGCTGCTCCTGCTGAAATGTAACATGGCAGCCTTAGCCAAGCTCCCACATGTGTGAACAAAACACTCAATACAGGGCATTACCTCAGAGAGTCTATCAGCGCCGCACATGTTGTTAAAGCAGCGGAGATTCATGTAAGCAACTGATGATGGAGTCAGGCACAACTCGCAAGTGTCTTTAAAGCTATATGCAAATGTAAACACTTAAGTTTCCCTATAGGAGAAGCAAATTTTCTTCACCCTCCCACTGCTTTGCGTGTAGGTGGTGAGCAAATCATTGTTTTGTATTAGCTTATGTTCAGGTTAAAGTGTACTAAACAGAAAAAGGCTGTGGCTTGGTGGATTGCGGCACAAATTGCGTTATGTCAGATGTGCTCCGGTTGCAGTGGAAAGTTTGTTTTTGCATTCAGTTTTGATGAACAATTACAAAATGCAAAAAAGGGCAGTGAGGGCAGTGTCATAGCAGAGTTATGGTTTCATTTGGCACGGCCGGGCTCGCCGGGAGGCGCCAGTTACTCTGTGCTTCTCCTGAGTCAGATTGCAGAGTAGATTGTGTCCAGATACAGGGCAGATATAAAGAGCTGGAGTGAGCAATGGCCAAAATGTCAATTGCATTGCCGCTAAGTTCAATTCGAAGGGAGTAAACAGCAAATACTCCATACCTAACTTGACCAACACCTTTTACAGACTCCGAAGGCCACTGCCAATTTTCTCAAGGAACTTTTTGATTTAGCTACTGCATGCAACAAGGTTGATCTGACACTTGGAGCTTTGGCAAGGACGAAGACATGTTAAATTAGTTACACTGAGAGAGACTTCTACCAGATAGAAAAATGAATACATTTTATCCTACAACCACAGATAATCACAACAGTAAGACTAGTTAGCCTGAAGGCAATATCAAAGAATAACACTGAGGGGTGCCTCACCCTTGTTATCTCGTAGAGTAAAGTTGTGGTTTCCGGCAACAGGTGAAGCAAGGGAGAAATAGAAGCGATGACCACTCAGAGGTTCGTCCTTATCCACAGCACTGATGGTCTGGATCACCTGCGAACAAAGGGAACACAAAAAGGACATTAAAGGTTAGTTACCTTGGTGATCTTTACCTGCTTACTGGCTGATTAGGTATTAACTGAGGCTATAAAATGTTTAGTGTTTACACACGAACAGATCTATCTGTTCTTGTTCCACATTGAATCAGTTTGAGTGAAGCATTGTCGTCAAACCTTTGTATATGCATCACTTTCCACTCTGTCATAGATTTATATACATGACATCATAAATCTTTCTTAAAAGGCCAAGCAACAGTGTTAGTGAACCGCAGAAAATCAACTTGATTCTGATTTATAGAAAAGATTTGTTTTATAATGTTTGGCTGTGGTTTTGTGTAATTTATCTCTTGAAGTACAGTAAGTGCTTATTTGGCAAGGGCTTGGCAACCTCTTAGGGATGAAGTGTTTTCTTTTTGGGAAGTACTTATTCCAAAGCAGATCATTGCCCAGCAACTATTTTCTCGGCCTCAGTACCTGACCATAACACATTTAGAGGTAACTTTCAATATTATATGAATATATGTTACTCACATTCTGGTTATTTACATAGCTTAAGCGCAATGGGATATACCTGCATGTACGACCACCTTATAAAAGATAAATACAATGTCAGGTCAGTCCACTGAATATTGTTCCGCTGATGATGTTCAAAATAAATGCATTATGCTATGCAGTCTGGCATTCCTACATTATTACAAGTATGAAAATGACTCATGATAAGAACTGTTCTTGCTTGAGGCAATGCAAGACAAGCATTCATATCTGTGAGTTAAACAAGTGAATGCTATTTGTTTCGGCCCACTTTATTTTGCCTCTGAACCAAGGACTAAACAGAATGCTACTCCCTTTATTATATGGCAGTGTTGACAACCATAAATAACATAGAAAATCAAATTAGCAAATAAACCAATTTATTTACACCCACCAGCATGTACTGTTGCGATTATTTATTCATATAAATGTGGTATCTGAGAATCAAGTTATCTCTTTTCAGTAAAAAAAAACTCCCTCACTAAGCTTTAACTTCAGCTATTATGTGCAGTAGCACTACAGCTACAGCAAGAAGGGAAGAAAGCAAATTCTCACTCAGTACATGCTGCAAAGGAGAAGCATATCACACACAAACATGCCATATGGACAACCAATGATAGCCACCACGACGGCCATCAAAGTGGGTGTTACTGCAGCAGTGTCCTTATAAATTTAGATCAAGCCTCCTGAATTCTTTGTAGGCAATCTAGAAACTCAACCCTGTAGCAACTCACACCCGTGGATGGGATCCATGAGATTCTTAAAAGCAATTCACACTAAATTATCACATATTGCAGCCACAAACAGCTCGGTGTCTAACATCAAGACAAAAACGAAATTAAAAAAAAAATTAAAAAAAGGGCGAGGAAGAAGGAAAAAAAAAAAAAAGCCAGTGATCCATCAGTGTTGAGACATGGATTATCAGTTGTCAGCTGTGATTAAATGCTGCTGGTTACAAGCTGTCAGGTATTAGGGGTTGGTGTAGGTGGTAAACGACATCCTGCCAATTATTAAAACTGGCAGGCGGGGTGAAAATTCATGAATATTTTACTCTGTTTCTTAACACAATTAAAATAGTTGCTCTTTCATCAGCAAAAGTAATCATAAAGTATGCATTTTTTTCACTGTTTAGTATTACAGTGCAAGGGGAAATTATAAGAGGAGTGGAGATTGTGCAGTGCAACAAGGTTATCTGCTATAGTTCAGGAATATTTGGGATATCTAGTACACACACACACACACACACAGATCTGATGTTTGTGTCAGCACCAGATCAGTGACGGGTAAGCGCAACATTTGAGCACCTAAACATGCAGCGCATGCATGCTCTGCTGCATATCATGAAAGCCGGCATTGATTCTCGAATCATAATAACTCATGTGCCTCTCACTCTGTTATGGAAATTTCACATCTGATAGAAATGTTTCTCTGTGGTTCTCACACCGACGATGAATCCTATACACAATTTGAAACCTTTGATGTCCTTTGAATATTGTAGATGAATTCGGAGCTTATCTCTAGGAAGGTTTCCGTTCCTCACCGCTGAGGAAAAGGACTGTAAATCATCCTTAAATCAAACACTTTGTAATGTATAATGCCTTTCATTAGTGTGGCTCTGATGCACGGCGTTCCAGAGAACCTTTGGTGGGGAATTCTCTAATGGGTTGAGTAGGAGACAGGAGGAGAGAGGCATGGATGTAGACATAAATTCTCACTGAAAGACATTAACAGCAGCAGCAGACTGGTGCCTGTCGCAGGCAAGACTGAGGAGGCCTATGAATCACAGAATTAAAGGTTTTTTGAGTTTACACATGGTTGCACGTCAGATCAAAAAGGATATAAAATCACAAAGGTGTCTCTATATGCTGTCCTTGAACATATATTACCACTAACAATGACATTTCTGAGTAGCCTCACTTATCCTGAAAATAACAATATCCAACTAAAACATTAAATGACAATGCCAGAAGCTGTGAATAAACAACCAAGCAAAAACAGTCTAACAGACTGTAATCCAAACTATAGCAAAGTCTACCGAGTTCTAGTGTTGCTGTTTGTGAAGTTGCTTCACCTTGTTGCCGTCGACTGAGCGACATAGCAAGATAAAAGTGACAATACTTAATTTAATAATGTGATAAAGTTAAACACTGTCCATCAGATATGGTGACACCTGACAAACCATTATTAATAATTTTCGTCTAATTATGGTAAAATCACATTTTTTTTGTTGTAGCACCTCACATAATTATGAAGATGTGTAAAATAATCATATGGTAATGAATAGGAATTATAGATGTGAGTAGAGCTCGGTATCAAGACTCAAAACCATACGTACTAGCATAGAGTATTTAAAAGTTTCAAGTAATGAAAGTTGGACAGATTCTTTTTCTATCATAGAAATATATTATTTAACACTGATGCAGTCAGAAGTTTGGTATATTTTATTAGACGAAAAAAAGATCGGGTATCAAATTTTAATATTTTTTGACCACCAATTGAAACATGGACATAACACTGAGTATTTAAAAGTGTCATGTATTGAACACTTTTTTATTTTGTCTTTGAACTCATATTTTTTATAACCCAAAACAGAAAATGAATACATTTCTTTTAACTTTATATATTTAATTAAGGCAAAATTCTCTATTTAGAAGTGATGCAATTAGTAGTTTGGTGAAAAGTTATAGTTATATGAAAAATTGAGGTTGTATGTTTTATTCTCCCAACTAAGTACCAAAACTGATATGAGCTTTAACCATAATGAAAAACTACTTTTGACTTGATTCCAAAGGCAAACACTGAGTCTGGACTTGTCACCGAAGACTCCAGTCCAGTAATTTGGATTCATCTCCAGACATCTTACCACCTGGATGATTGAGCTGAACCTTCAAAAACCAAATTCTGACTGTTCGCTCTGTACTCGTAATTCCACATCCTGCCAGCTCAAATCCATCTGTTCTCACCCATGTGTTGTTCAAACAATCAAGATTTAAGTCTCCTAAACGGCAGAAGTATGTAAGTGAACCGCAATGACCATAATTCACTGCACCTATGACACAAAGCATCTGTACTCTTTGAGCCACAGATGTTTTTGTGCTGACTTAGACTTGCTGGAAAGACGTATTGAAATGTGGCCTCTATAATGAGGACAGTCATGTCGGCTAATGTTGCGTGGCTAGACTGCGAGACTTTGGTGTGTGAAAAAATCTGAGCTATAACAAACTTGAATTCCCCTCTTTGACACCAGCAAAGAAAACACTGCACTGCATTTAAACATCTAATCCTTTACTTATCTAATACTTAAAGTCGAGTTATAAGTGTTATATTGTCTTAAAAGTGTAATTATCACATAGTCAAATGGATATGACTAGTTTTGCAGTGAAGAGTCTTTCATTTAAGCCACCTAAAGCCCTGTTGGCAGATGAGTCATACAATAAGATCAAGCCAGCACTTGAAAGTTGAACTAAGAGTATAAATAAGCATTGCATCAAATAGGTGGCACTCGTTGCCATGGCGATATGACAGCTGTCCCCAGGGGTTGTGTTGATGAAGGAAGTGGTGGGCCTGCAGTTTTCACACCCCTCACTCTGCGCTGCTCCACGGCAGCATCCTATGACAGCGACGCCCCAAACATCACCCACATGTGCCACCCATAACTTTGTTCAGTGACAGATCAACGGCACCCTCTCGCATCCAACCCCTCCCTTCCACTGTCATCACATACACGCACACACATGCGTTTTAATATATTTCATTCGTTTCTTTTTTTAAAGCAGCCTCTCTCATTTCATTTCATTCATTATCTGAATCTTTTGCTGAGATTCTTCTGGTCTCATTTTTGTTGGCATGATCCTGACAAGCTGGAACTGCTTAGTCTACAGCGATCTCCTCATGAGATCTGAGATTACATTTGTTCCATGCTCTGTCTTAATATAGAACACACAGTATGCTGCCATGTGCTAATGTTTTCTGCGTCCCTTGCACCTTGACATATTTGTTTTCATCTCCCACCTTGATGCAACACCTATAATGAACTGATAATTTGGTTGCAGACTGGAAGTGTGAAGATATTTCCTGTTCTGCGTGTCATTGATGAAGAAGTTGTGACAGCAGTTAAGTAAGTAAGCGGTAAGTTTTGATCAGAGAAAAACAGAAAAGGAGAACCATCAGAAATGTTCTTGACTACCCGACATTCACAAATCTCTCAGGGATGCTGACCCTCTCTGGGGAAGCTGGAGGAGTGCAGGGAGGGGCACGGGAGCAGATTGGGGGCAGGAGAATGCCAAGTCCACTCATGTATGTAATGGTTACACTAAAGTGATTGTACTACGTGACCCCTCCCTCCCCGCCATTCCCCTCCATCCCCACAGCCCCTGCCCCCACCACCCCATCATAATACCAATTAATATCATGGCAGAAGACAGACGCACCGATGATCCGTAACAAGTGGCATCTCTGGAGGAAGCCAGTGCCACGAGACGGCCTTAATTAGGCCTGAAAAATGGCAGGTTATTCCGTCCCTGCACTCCCTGTTAATCTGTGCTACAGAGCCACAGAGTCAACCCTGGCCCCAACTGGCAAATGTTATTATTTCATCTTTGTCGCAGCTGTGAATAAGCCAATGGGCGTGACAGCCAGTGGGCGGCCCAAGATTTTTAACAAAGCTTACAGGGAAGACGCTGCCGGCAAGCGGACGCAGTTAGTTACAACCAACTGTTCACTGCTACGGCTGGACATACAATACACAACAGGAGCACTTTAATTAATTAGGAATCAAGGAGGTAGTGGAGTGCACATCTGACAGGTTACGAGTCCACCCAGCCTGTCTGCTAACAGACACCTAGTTGTAATTCAAACAGTGTTTTCGCATTCAAATGTCAACCTCTCCCCTTCCCTTCTGCTCTGTATGTTTTTTTGGGTGTAAATTTCATCATGAAATTTCCATTTTGCCTGGTTTATTATTCAATGGCTGGCTGGATTATTCAATCTAGGGGTACAATCTCAGTGTTACACTTCATTGTTGTTTAAACAGAAGACTGTTTTGAATGGGATTGAATAGAAATTGGAATTAGTGAAAAAATAAATCTAACAAGCACCGTTTGTCTGCGATATCATTATCAAACCAGAAAGGTGAAGAAGATGATAAAGCACATCACGTGTGAAACAACATTTACATGGTAGTTTCACTCACAGATGTACGTGGTTTCCAGACATGATACATTCTCATGACTTTAGCACATGCGATTTCACATAAAAACAAGAAAAAACATGTCAAAACAACAATTTCACATGTGATAAATTTGAATATTGGAACATGATTTTTTTGACAATTACATGCACATTAAAAAAAACATAATATAGATCTGTGGTTTTGGTCATTTCCCATGTGAAAACACATTTAATATGGGACATGCTGCCATGTAATATAGGATATGCAGATCTTTGGGCAAAAAGGGAGAAGCATAAGTCTACTTTTAATCATTTAGAAATGCTTCAGAACATTTAAAGAGTAAAAAAGGAGGTAAAAACATTTCCACACACAAGCATACAGTACACCATTTTAAAATGTTGGAGGTGTTTTTGATTATTAGCATATTTCTCCTAGCTATAACAGCTCATTTTTATGACTGCACCGCTTTAAAACTATACAGACGAAATTTGAATGCAGCCTGTCTCCTCGCTGGGTGGACCGGGACAGAGGCCTCTGTCACCGGCAGCTTTACAGCAGAGTAGCTCCTAGCTACACCTATGGGGGACCTCACAGCTCAGCCATCAACGGCATTGAGTAAGCAATCTGTCTGCTTCAGCTGAGTAATTACAGATTTTGCTGTACCTTTTCCTGCTGATGATGCTGTCATGGGCTATGGCGGTTTCTATGTCCTGGGGGCTGGTTTGATTATAAGGGAATGACTTTGTTCCAGTATTGTCATAGTCTTTGTGCAATAATTTATCAGGTGCTAGTAGGGAGAAATGCTCAAATTATCTGTTGAATTTGAAAGTCAGGTTATATTGATGAGTGATAGATGGTTGTGAGGCACTGAACACTTAACCATGCTTTTTGAGCTATAAACTAAATATATGACTGTAGTGTGATGAAACACATGAATGCTGGTGTTAATATTGACACCAAATTCATAAAAAAATCAGCATTTCATGGGTTGAAAAAGGCTCCACATGGCATTGATTGTTTTAAATCAGCCCTGAACTTTGCAAGGCAAATGCTGACAGAGAGTCGACTGCTTGGGATTTATCTACTTTTTACAATTACAATTTATATAAAAAAAAGAATGTTAACGCCTTAACGGCTACGTGCTGACACACACACACAGACACACACACACAGCGGAGAGCCTCTCGTACAATAAAGGTACCACATAGAAACTTTTACAAAGGGCCGTGAATGTGCTTCTAGTGACTGTCAAAGCCCTGGTGGACTCTGTGTTTTCAGCGCAGACATTGAGAATCTGACAGCAGCTGCTCATGGCTGGTTAGCTCTGACTACCAGCTCTACATCGCTGTTCATGCTACACTGAGTGGTGGTCAGTTGATGTCCCCTTACCTCCCATGTCACACACTACATAGCCACAAGGCCACGCCCCCTACAGTCATTGTCTTGTCCAGTCCTCTGCTGCATTTTTTTAGAAAATATGCTGGGACGGAGGAAGCTTGCAGAATTTGGGTGTGTAGTTACTCTTTAAAGTCACTGAGCAGCAACAATCATCTGAGGATAAGTGGCGGCATTGTTACCCAAAAATAGACTTTCAGCTCTGGTAGCATGCATTCTTTAATAACGATGGCAACTAATGTAGAGGCAATGTTTATTCCGGCAAATACTCTACTCTACCCTAAGGCTAAAATCTGAGCAATAAAACTTTAATTCAGCAATATCTCAAAATACCTCAAGGTATTTTGAATTGCATATACTGAACCTCACTTTGCTTTTTGTGATTTTAACTTCTAACAATTTAGAAACAAACATAAAAATACTTCAAAAAAACTCAGTGACAAAGCCAGAGGACTCAGAATACCTGTAAGGCACCTCATTGAAAAAAGAGCCACAGTGTGGTCAAGCACAAAGAAAGAGCAAAATGCACACATGAAATATAGTCTCTCATTTTTGCAAATGAAATCATTTGCTATTTTTGTTCACCCTCCCGTGAACACAGTGACAAACAACTCCAAAATATGAATGCAAATAACATATTTAAAAGGGCCTAATAGCCATTTCTAATACAATGCATCATTTTGATCAATTGTACTTATTCAGGTCTACACGCCTCCTTTACCTTTTGCCTCTGATTGTATTTTCCAAATGCCAAGAGCAGATGAATCGCCGCTGCAGACACACAAGTCATTTACCAACAATGAGGCCAAATGCTAAACACAGGGGAAATGAAATGCAATACATGGCTACAGCTTCTTGCCCCTCCTTCTCTTCCTGGACTAAATTCCCAAGTCCTGAAATCTTTCTGGTTCCCCTTGCATGATATTGTAATGCATTTTCTGCCCCGCTGCCCTCCATGGTGATCGCCTAATTACACAGAGCTTCAGAACGGAAAGTCAAACTGCGGCAGAACACCACTCCATCCCAGCATGAGATATCATATTATGCCGTGATATTATTGTGGATTAAGACCACAGGCAGAGTCAAGCACTGTCATTAATTTAGTTGGCTCTGACAGTATGGAATGAGAGTAACATCTCTAATGAACGATAACACCTACAATACCTGCTATTAAATCTTGAGGATGTGTCTCATACTAATGATGCTGTCTCCCTGGAGTGACCTCGAGCCCTGAAGTGGATATGTGCACAGTAGACTTGTTTTGAGGCACAAGAAAGAGTTTTAATGGCTTTGAGAGTCAGCAGGCTGTCTTTATGAGTCAAACTTCAAGCGAGTGTGGAGAGAGGAAAAAGGGAAGGGAAGCTGGACCGACTGCAGAGCTGTTTCTAGGTCTTACCTGTCCTGGCATGGCATTTTCACAGAGGTCAGTCTCATAGTCTATGGCAAAGACTGGGGCATTATCATTTATGTCCAGCACTGTGATGAGAGTGATGCCTTTTCCAATTTGGTTCGGGTCCTCTGAAAGAGAAAGAGAGAAGAGAATCCATGTTCATCCCATGGCATTCAGCAAACTTTCTTTTAAACACTTTAATTCTGCCTTAACTTTGCGTTGATTCACTTGGCCAAATTATGGAATATTGATCTTCCTCATGTGTTTTAATTAGTCACAAAGGAGGAGGGAAAAAAAAGTGCTGCTGTAATGAAATATGCAGTGAGCTTCCAACAGCTGGCGTCCTTACCCACTCTGCTGTGGATCAGCCAAAGTGATTACACTCGTTGCGGGCTTGTTGTCGGGGGAAGGCTGCGTGTGCGAACGAGCCATCTTGCACAGTGGGCTTCACGCCTCTGTCTGCCTGACACACACTGATGGCTAAATGGCTGAGTCTGAGTGCAAGATGATGATTTAGCCTGGCGTCGCCGCCATGCCGGCCAGAGATGACGCGCTGACATTCGGGCTGGCTGATTTGATGGTGATAAAAAGGACGTGCGGTGCCTCGGGCCACAGACTTGTTGTCATTGCCGTGGTCTGGGCAGAGCGGATGAAATGTGAGTGACTGCAGCTCAAATACACAACATCCCTCAACCAAAGAGTCTCTGCACCCTCTTCAGTTACAAAGAACCCATTTACTATAAATACTGTCATAAGGCGTACAGGGCAGTGGATTTAGTTGCTAGTCCGTGAACTCAAAGATGTTTTCAGCTGAAAGCAGTGCCCGAGTGTCACTGTGTGTCAGAAGCCAGTACCTCATGCATGAGGGACTGTTGTGACATTTCATATGGCTATTATTATATGCTGCCTTCTCTTTGTTGCTATATCAGGCAAGCGCTCACACTCGGGAATCAACCAAGTAGTGTGTTTGTGTGCTGTTAGATGTAAATAAAAACATCTTTGAAGCAAAGAGTGATGAAAAGGTTTTGAAATAAAAAATGAATACCTTTTTTCACCCAGTGTTCAGTCTGAAGATGTGAAAACAGAGGAACTGCCAGGGTGACAGTCTGGTTGTCTTTTTTAACTTATACTGATGTAACGCAGCTGTCTAGAGCGCTCAGTGGAACGTGTGCTAATGATTGTTGTCCATTGTGTTTGCGTGATGGCAGGGGAATGATAGGAATGCAGGAAGGAAAAAAAAGAGGTGCTTGTGTCCTTGGAGCCATCGAGAGATGGACCAAAAAGGCATGCAGCGTTTTTTCAGATTACATTAACATAGTTCACCCGTGGGTGAGATCGCCCACCCTTAGTCAGCATCTCGTCCCCACGGCTCAGGGAGACATGGAGGTCAAAATGACCGTCCTGAGTGTGAATTAACATTCCCCGACAGCCCCGCAACAACCCCAACAATTCCTCACTGTATTGTCAACAGTACAGAAGGTTATGACACATTATAAAGTGGATGACATACACAACAGAAACAATCACAAGGCTTCATATACAGTATCTACTCACAATGAAACAAACAAGCTAACTGACTGTTTACCCCGCCCAACTTATAATGATAACAGTGGCATATTTACGGCTCAAAAATCTTATTTTTCAAGTTTAAGTTATTTTTGAAACACAGAGCCTTTTAATTCAGATGGAGGTAAAAAGCATTTCTAGCCAGCTACCATTTATTTGCTTACTGACATGAAAACTGTAGCTAGCTTTAAGCTAATGATCTTAGCATCATAAATTTGCTAAAAACACTGTCTCTGGTTGAATTAATTAATGTTTGAGGTGGGCTATCATCCCGCCGCCCAATTCCACTGCACAGACTTTGGCTCTAAATCACACAAGCAGGATGGCAGCTTTTGGAAAGGCAATATTTTGGCTTCACTTTTGCAAGAAAGTGGAAACGTGTCGTCCATATTTCTAGTCAATGGTGAGAAATAACCAATGTGTTTGGCAAATGTAAGGTACAGTATCTCGGATAACAATGGCAGCTTATGTTTGAGCAGGTAAACACAGTGTTCAATCAATTTCTTACACTTTTGTTCTTGTGTTTGTGGTTTATGAAACATAAAAAATAAGCACCACCACTCACAGTCTTTAAATATTGAGTATCTCTCTTACTAGATCCACATGCACACCTCTACAGAAAGTGGAAAAATCCAAAGTTTGACAGGCTTGCTGTGCCTAGGTTTGGTCGTTAAGATATAATTGCTTGCTGTAAGTAAACTTACGGCTCTCTGTGCCGCAGATGGTGAGGTTATGGACCGAGTTGGCCTCTCGGTCCAGAGGCTTGGCTGTGCTGATGACCCCACTTAGAGCGTCCACGTTAAAGAAGCGCTCCAAGTCTGTGTTTCTGTCAATAGAGTACCTGGACACAAATACACAACCAAACACATACAGTACAATTGACATACTTTTGGACAGTGGTATTGATTTTACATTTTAATGTTTCTTCTACTTGTAAGGAGAGATTATGATTTTTCCAAGCTCAAACTGTGCAACACTCACACTGAAGATTTTCAAATGATTACATTACGAGTTTTAATCAATAACACTTTATGTAACATTTTTTTTATCAGTGTCCAAAATGTACGGATAATTAACAAAAGTGCAAAGATTACTTTAAATTCATAAATGTAGCAGAAACTTGGAACTTTATAGTGTGAGTGAAACAAAACCCTATTAAATTTGATAAAACTGAAGGCTGTCTTATTATCCCTCAGCACACAACATTGATCAAACTCTTTCAATACACAGCAACTCATATTTCTAGAGAAAATTACAACTTCAATTAGCCTACATCCAAAGGGTATTATTGCAATGTAATTTGACTCTTGTGGCTGCATTAGTTCCACAATAATTTTAATTTCAACAGATGTAGTGAAATATATTGCAGATGCTGATAATAGTCACAGGAGCAAAAAGAGCCAATTTACAGCTACAATGGTGCAGTAATTTGATTTTCTGATTAAGATTACTAACAATCCTAACAGACCAAGCATGAATACCATACAATATCCATTCAATTAATGCAAAATAGGCAGGGATCTCAAGAGTGACACCACACAGATTGTCAATGTGAGAGCTTGTTTTGAGTCATAAATGCCACGGCACAAGTGTTGAGCCTTGACCCTCCTGCAGGGATGCCCTTCTCTTGTTCAAGATGGCATTTCAGTTTTGCAAATGCTGCACTCCTTGGCCCTCCCACCATCTGGCACTGTCTTTGTGACAGCCACACGGGGACTTTCGAGTGTGTTTGTAGATAATGTGGAGTCGCTGAATGGATTAACCCATTCATAAACATTTTAGTTTTGTTTACTTGGTTTGGGGCCTTTATCGGGGTCCTTTGGGAAACCCAGAGTTTCACAGCTTCAAAAAGTAAATTGAAACTAGAAATACAGTCTCGCTGTTGTATGCCTCCACCAATCAGTCAAGTTGCAGTTTACATTCATGTCTGTCCAGACTCATATAATACTTGTAGTGAAGACTTTGAAGGAATTTAATAAAATGTATTAAATGTATTTTCCTTGTATGGGTCCACATGCTTGGTCAATAAAACTGATTTTGATTAAAAACAAAGTTGTAGCCATGACAGTAGACAATGCTTTAGATATGGATGTTGCTGCAAAGAAGCTACAAATTCTAAAACATGGATGCTTCACATACATCTTCAACCCGGCAGCACAGAAGATCTATACAATCACCACAGTTTCAAGGTGGGAACCAAGACTAGTGTCACCAATTCAGTATCTGACCAAATGTGAAATATGGTCACAATCTCCCCCTTCTATTCCTGAGTTGTGGTGTTGAATGATGGCCAGAAAAGTGTTTTAGCAGAACATTATGATGAAGTTGACCTATGACCTTTTGGATTTAAAATGTCATCACTTCATCATTTTATGTAATTCTTGATTTTATGGCCAAAAATGTGTTTTTGTGAGTCAGTTCAACCTTGAGTCAAAGCAGATGTTTGTGCCAAATTTGAAGAAATTCCCTCAAGGTGTTCCTGAGATATCGCATTCACAAGAGAATGGGATGGACATGAAGTCACAGTGACCTTTGACCTTTGACCATCAAAATCCAATCAGTTCATCTTTGAGTCCAAGTGGACATTTGTGCCAAATTTGAAGAAATTCCCTCAAAGCGTTTCTGAGATATTCACATTCACGAAAATGGGAGAGACAACCTGAAAACATAATGCCTCTGGCCACAGCTGTTGCCAGCATGGAGGCATAAAATTAAGTATTTTCTGAATTAAAGTGAATTATGGCTGGAAGAGTTACATGAGGAGAGATTTTTCACTTGTCTGAGTGGCTAGGACATTGATAGTTTGTAACCTTATGTCATAGCAGGTGAGCAAATCCTTACCTGATGCCGCTGTTGGAGGTATCTGGGTCATGCGCAGAGACTCTACCGATTGAGGTGCCTACTTTGGCGTCCTCCGAAACAACCATCTTGCTAAGTGGTGTGGAAAAGACGGGTGGCTCGTTCACATCTTCCACTGTCACCTTGACTGATGTTGTGTCGCTAAATGGGCCCAAGCTCAAGAAGTTGGAGTCAATATTCCTGTTTGTGGCTTCAACTCTCAGAGAAAAGCTGTCCTTTGTTTCAAAGTCTAGAGGCTAAGGGAGACAGACAGGAAGAATATACAACGAATGTGAGAGACATTCACTTTTCCTGTCAAAATGAGTGAGCTGGGGTGTGAGGTGGCAAAAATGTTCAGTTTTATTGTTGGAAATGTAAAGACTACACAGCCAAGGGTGAAAGACCAGTTTATATAAAGGCATGTATATCTATAAATCATTCATACAATGCAGGGATATTGATCCCAATTAAGGATGTGGATTCTAAGGACTCATTACAATTTAACACAGAGTCAGACTTAAACAAAGTAATTTGCTGATGGATTATAGTTACTTTGTGCTGTGAAAGCAATAATATTGATTTTAGCAAAAGCACACAACATGGTGAAAAGCATTCTGAAATGAATGCTTTTGAAACATTTTGTCTGGATTATCGAACTTCCCATTGCAACATATAATATAGTGCAGGAGAACATTGATTTGACACTTTCATTGTTGGTGACTCTCTCCAACATTGTAATTGTCTGAGTTTGGTGCAAAACAAACAAAAGATCAAATTGGCCAATCAGACAAGAATTGCTAGTGACCAACAACGGCTCCCTCACTCTCTCTCTCTCTCTCTCTGTCTCTCTCTGTCTCTCTCTCCGACAAAAGAGCTGCAGCAATGAACTGTCACATCCATGTGGCCTGAGGAGACCATTTCAAGTCCTCTGAAATCCTGAATGTGATGCCTGGGCCCTGAGCTCTGGTTCACCCAAAGCTGAGGCAAGAATATGCAACAAAATGTTTTTGGTATTCTCTATAAATAAAGTGGCTTTGTTATACTGTACTACTGTAACTAAATAAGTTTTATTTATTTATGTAGACAGATGTCAATGACAATATTTATAGCTTATTTATATCTTGTTTTCCATGGTGAGACGAGTGTTTTTTTTTTTGGTGTTAAAGACCAGGAGATGTTTACTTCAATCAAAAGATGTTGGAAATGTCAATCTTGATTTGTCAAATTAATCCAAAGTTGAAGAAATCATTTTGAAACTGAGTGAGACAGGTTAAAAGGAGAAAGGGAAGCCGGTGGAGGCAGTTAATCTAATATCCCTTAATAAATGAGAAGGTGCCACCTAGTGCGTACACATCACAATGGATTAAGACACACATGCAATATGGTTAACACATTATTTTTGAGCCAGTGCCCTATCCAGAACACTTAAGATCCAAATTGTTTCTTAAATTAACTTAAACTGACATAATGTAGGAGTCAGCTACAGAGCTGGAAACCATAAAGAATGTTTTAGAATAAGATTGGTGTCATTCTATATTTTTTGGTTGTCAACAAGCCAAAAATGCATTAGTCCACCTCTCAAAACTTTCCAATTTCCCGAAAATGTCTATGTCCATCAGGCTCAAGCCTATATTTTCCTGCTAAAGCTCTTTAAAAACATGTCACAAATAGGTAGTTTCAAGTTTTTAGAAGCTATGTAATTTTCTAAAACAAATGGGCACTGTAGTTTTTAAGAAACAACACTCAAACTGAAGTAAATAATGCATTTGTTGGGGACTATTTTCAGATGCGGATTACACAGCTTCTGGTGCTCTAGTGAATATTTAAACTACAGTGCTCATGTTTTTCACAATGAAGGATTATATCCAGTGCAACAGTGTGGTTTATTGATGTGTTTTGGATAACAATGGATTACTGTAGCATGGAGGAATAAACTACAGTATATCAGGCTTTGGACAGACAGACAATACTTAAGTTAGTAGGGTTAGATTTGGACTTTTCATGGAAAAAATATAGAATATCGGCAACCTTATGCCTTAATATTTCACTATGAAAGAGTCATCACATAAATAAACATAAATGTAGCTTTGACATCCAGTAGAATGTATTGTGATAGGTATATAGTAGGTAGGACAACCTTAGTACTGTCAAATTGTGATGCTACTTCACAAATACTTTTCTAGTAGGAAAAGGATTGCACCGATTTAACATTTAAAGCCCCACCAGCTGCTGACATACAGTACAGGCCCTTAACCATCAGCTTGAAAATTCTGTCCTATGTCTCACTAACTTTCAGGAGGGAGGGTTCAGTACCATTTATGGGCAGAATGTCACGGTACAAAAGTTTCAATTTCTGTCAAAGATGTTCACCAAAGGCTTTATTCACAGTCTGACAGAATTCTGATTTTTAATTCCTTACTGGTGACTCTCTGTTACGTTATAATAACCAAACTGTTTTTACTGCTTTACCTTTAGGAGGATGATGACCCCCTCTTGTGTGTCCTCATCTGTTGTTATGTTGAACATGCCAGGCCCATCACCGTCCATGATCCTGTAGTCCATCTCTGCGTTGGAGCCTATATCAGCATCCGTTGCTTTGATTCTGGCCACCACTGATTGCACAGGCAGCGACTCCAGGACTGTGTACTGATAGCTCTCTGGAAAAGGATGGACAGGAGCAGATGTAGGTAATGGATGTGCTTATTTCGCTACCAACTCACCTTCAAACAGCTCAGCCTTTGTTATACCCCCTAAGCTTTGATTCAGCCATGTGGCTCAATAAATTCATGTTACATAACACAGACAGGCAGCAGTAGGAACACATGAAATAAAACACTTTGCTTCCACTTGATACTGCAGCATAGAAAGCAATGGAAAAGTAAAATGTGCAATTACGAAAACAAAGACCAATTTAAGCTTTCAGGTTTTTAGTGTTAGACGAATATGTTGAGCAAAACATAGAAATTCCTAAATACTGCTTGGATGTAATGGGTTATCTCTTGCACAAAAAAAGAGAGAGACAGGAAAAAAAAAAAAAACAGGTGTCACACTTAGATCCTTTTGGAGTCTTTCATGGGATGAAATGTCCACTCGAAGATTCTATTACTCCGAAACTCACCATTGTGTTCCCTAAGCTTTTGTCTGACCCTTTGGATTTAAAGTACTCTTATAAGAATAAAGAAGGGAATCATATTCATAATCATAATCTCCCCAATCACCATGGCAGAGCTCATTACCAGACCTTTCTGTGTTCCTCACAGTGTCTCCCTCAGCCACCGTCTAAATGCTAATCTGCCTGACATTGTTTGCTGCCATGTAATCTTTATAATGGCTTTTTAATTTGCCGTGGAATAGCAGCTCTTTAAAAGACCAAAAAATTGCTTTCCTCCCTCCGTTTTGCCCCTGCACCTACCTCTTTTCCCTCTTCCCCCCTCCCCCAAGCCTGTCCTCTCATGCAGCTAACCTTGGCTTCTTTCGCTTGTTTCTTCCAAGGACTAGCTATAGCTCCTAGACTCTATCAGCTCTGATGCTCCATAATGGTCTATCGATTCTGACCCATGACCCTGCAAGCGCTACAGCAGGAGCAAAACCCAGAACTCCTCCAAAGTCTCTTTCTTCCCAGCGTGACAGCACTGGGTTAAAACGGCATTGATGACTTGTTGTGCAAACTTGAACCTTTCTTTTCCCCCAGGGGCCAGCAAATTAACTCGGCTTCATGGCAGTCCAGTGGTGAGTGCACCAGCCAGACAGTGGTGGGGCTATCAGCGGTAAACCGATTGCCAGCGCTTCGGATTATCATGAGAAGCACTGCATGCCTTTGAATCCTAAAGCTCGGCCTGGAACCCATTAGCAGCCCGTGAAATAGGCTGACAACAAAAAAACGGAGCCTGATTGATCCTAGTATCCAACGCCGAAGCAAGCCCCAGCTCTGATGAAGAGTAAAGCAAGGAGGTGCACACCTTGCAGGAAGGCTGTTTTTTAAAATTTGGTCGCAAAAGTCCAAATGTTTGCTGAAAATACAAATGGGGGGAAGTTACAAAGACAACGAGCGAATGGGGTTAGGAATGCAGTTAACATAACCTCAGAAAACTGTGGATTTAATTAGAGCGTTTACTTCTAAGGTTTTGTACTTTCTGTTAAACTTTAGTCTATCAGACATTATGGGAAAAATCATTTTACAATGTTGTTGCAGATAATATAGCAGATTAATATTTTCCAATGATTTCCTTTCAGTGGAATAACAGCCCAGCCTTTTTGTACCACTGCATTCACTGCATACACTACAAAGTATGCCCTCCTTTGGTTCTCTGAGTCCAAGAGGTTTTTCAGAAATAATAGCACTTTAAAGCCCCTTTCAGCTGGAACAAAAAAATACCGCAAATTAGGCAAGGAGCTGGTGGTTTTATTCTGATTGCCGAGTAGCTGTTGAAAACATGGCATGTACTGTACATGACAAGCTTAATCGACCCGGTGGGGACAATCAGGAGAGGAATCTTACTGTGAGTGAACCGCGGCGGGTTGTCGTTGACATCGGTAAGTGTGACAGTGACGGAGGTGGTGCCGGAGAGACCACCCATCTGGCCGACCATGTCTTTGGCCTGGATGACGAGCACGTACTGGTCCCTCGTCTCTCGGTCCATGTTGGGTAGGGCTGTCCTAATGACACCTGACAAGAGAGAGGCAGAGAGGGAGAAAAATTTTGTCAGATGTACCTCCACAGCCTTGTCAGATGAAGTCAAAGTACCCCTTCATTAGCGCTGTCAGCCTGTAATGTTCCAGATGTGTTCAATTGATATTAAACTGCATGTTATTTAACAATAATTATACAGCCTATGATAATGTTTTCATACACACAGTATGGTCAATTTTTGTTGTACCACCACTTGGAGTGGCTGAGGTTGGACATTTCAATCATTTATCCTATGATTAGATATTTAAACCATTTATCCAATACTTTCAGTTAAGTATCCATTGCTTTTAGCTAACTATTTTAACAGTTTATCCATTAGTATTAGCTATCTATTTTAACAGGTTTTCTATTAGGCTACTTAAGCTACCTTTTTCAATCATATCCATTACTTTTAGCTAATTATTTACCTAGTTTATCCATTAAAATTAGTTGTCTATTTTAACAATTTATGTATTACGCTACTTTAAGCTATCTCCTGCAAACATTTGTCCATTACTTTTACCTAACAGTTACCTATTACTTTTTTTGCTATTATTTTTGCTAACTTGCTAACTTGTCTTTCACTGTCATAACACTACATGTTGTCAGATGTAACAGCTGACTTTTTTTTTTAAAATCAAAATTTTCAACTCTACACTTTTTCCATGTATGCCCAGGCAACTACAGTAGTACCCTCTTGGGTATACCCCTTGTTGGGAATCACTTTACTGTGGGTGACAGGCAGAAAATATGTTTCATAAATACATTGTGTTCCTGTTGTTTTCAACTGTATTTGGCTAGTTTTTTGATCATCTTCCTTCAAGATGATGGATTGTGTTCAAAACATACTCACCACAGAGCTAAATGCCTCCAGCTAACTGCAAGTGTTGTTTCTGAGAACACACAAGCATCAAAAAAGCTTCACCAGTACCAAACAAAAAGTGATTAAAACACATCTATTTCAACAAAATAACATGTCATGCCCTAAAATTATTTAACTAGCAAGTTGGCAAGTAGACCATTCAAGGACTGGGAGGCTATATTCATGTCTAAATGGGTGACCTAAAAAATATGAATTCTGACTAGATAAAAAAAAAAAAAAAAACTGTCCACATCAACCCTTCCAGTAGCAATTACAAGAATACATGACTGTCCATATTGACCAGTGCCTTTCTAACACAACAGCAATGAATTGTGACTTATCTGTGTCCTAAAATGTGCTGTCACTCCAAATAGTTTTGTAGTCTGACATATGATGAGGTTAATGTTAAGACGCTGTCAGAAAACTGAGCACATGCAAGGGGACATTTTAGCCGCCAGTGAAAGCATTATCTGTCTATCCCCCTGTCATAATCGATCTGTATCAGAAACAATCAGAGATGTGTCAACGCTGGCATCAAATGACTGGCATTTGTCTGTAGTTGTCTGTTTGCACCTTGCTGTATGAAACAGCAAGTATTAAGCCAAGTTGTGGTACACATGCATGAAATACTAAATAGCTTGTAGAGAAATCTTTTCATTAATGACATTTTTGTAATCTCAACTTCATCTCTTGACTACAAAGATGATAATTCCAGAAAAATTAACGACACACATTTAAATGCAAAGAAAAGTGTCCTAATCCTTCAAAAGCAATCACTGTTGCTTTCAAAGTTAATGACTTAGCACACAATGTGTTTCATTCATTAAATGGCACTTATTAAAGATTCTTACAGAACATGGAAGATTACTCATTAAGAACCCCACAAAGCTACAGCACACAGTTCCTGAATAAATGAATCATTTTTAGTTGCTTTATCGCATTCGCAGCCTGAATAAGCAGATCAAAGGGGGGCTCTTGCTTCGAGTTGGCACCTGAAGAATTTCTCATAATCCTTTAAATTACACAGAAATTTGACATGTAATTGAGGTCTGAGGTGGAAAGTACCTATAAACACTAAGGAATAAAACACACAAAGCGTTTGATGAGTTTGAAGCAATGATGTACTTAAGAAATATGATGTACATTACATTTCGAAGACAGATGTACCTAGTTAGAGAGGTCAGGAAAGATTAACCACTCTCTCTTCTAACTCAAAATCAAGTCACTTCTTATAGGTAACAAAATACATATCTTACAGCGACTGACTGTCTGAGATAGTCTGATGCTTTCCTCCCAAGTCAGAATAATGGTACATATTGCAAACACATCATTATATAAGATCATTATATAAGACACCTCATTTCAACAATATGGTTTTTCACAACGAACCTATCAAAGAACACACTACACTACACCACTAAATCAGTTTTTTTCACTTACTCCTGGTCTTGTCCCAGGTCTGTGTCCTCTTTTTTTGCTTACAGTCGGTAGAGCATGAAACCAAAGTCCATCACACATGTATAGTACATGCAGTCTGACAGGGGTCATGACATGCAGTCTTATAAGTATAGAAATAAGAACAGGACGTGAATGATAAATCCATAAAGCCTCTTTACTTTAATAGGTCCACTCTCATGAGGAAGAAAAGAACACTGCATGGATTTGCTCTTTACATGTCCTATAGAATTATCAATCGGCGCTGTCCTTGACAAAGACTGTGTTGTTTTCACAGGCAGAATAACCAAGAATATCTGCAGATTTCACTGGCTGATTTGAAAAAGCAGGAGTAGATTTATAGATGATTTTTTTTTACTTAAAGCTGCATGAATCAATATGTTTATAATAATAATGTGTCAAACACTACATGTAATGTTAAAGGTGTTGCTCATAGTGAGAAACTAGAACGAATTATCACAAAACAGAGCTAAAAGGAGTGTAATTGTTGGACTGTTTGCTAACATACTTCAAAGGGTGATAAAATGTCAATATAGTATTTACAGCTTGTTGTGTTGCCCCCAAGTGGCCAAAAATCAAGTCTTAAGTTTGACTTTTCAAAGCAATATGTATCAGGTTACCTCATGTCTTAGCGAAGAATAACATACTATATATTGTTTATTTGTCTATTTGTTTGTATTTTCAGGAAATGTTGAGCTACCCAGACATCAATCAACCATCATTTTGGTAGGTACAACACATGTTCTAGGACACTTTTTTAGGATAAAAATAAAGTTGTACATGGTCCGGACTTCAGCAACAAACCTAAAAATCTTCAAAAGTTTTCAACAAACAGCATAAAAAAAGTGAATAGAGAAAAATGCCATAGTTGCAACAATATAAGACTCATGTTGATGGGACATAATATTCTCAGTACTGTCCAAAAATACGATTGTATAAAAGAAAATCCATTTGTGATGAGTATATTATGTACAATGAAGATGTGTGTGTGTTCTGTACACTTAGTGCTTGATGATGTAACCATAGAACATACTGTTGCCATGCACCATATTCACACAGCAGCCATTTTCCTTTGACACATTTATTTAAGTCTGGAAGTAAAACGCACTGGATGTAGCTTTCAACGTAATTTTAACTGTCTTGCTGTCTTTTCACCAAACCTCAGAAATGTTCTGGTTAAGTCAGTAACATTATGTGACATTATGCTCACTTTAACTCTGTGTAATGTCCATACAGATTACATCCAACACAATTATCAGTGAGTGTTTTGTGTGGCATGAAGAGGCTGGTAAGACATGTGTCAAGTGCCCTCCATCTCTTTCTGTGGACCAAAAACACTTGTGCAAGGAGATCTATTACGAGAGTGTGGTAAGTAAATGCATAATTACATGTCAGCACATATTAGTAAATAGGCCTGTTTAACTGGTTTATTTTAAGTACTATGAGGATTAATGAGGGATTGTTTATATACATAGTGATGAGCCTGCTGGAGGACAGACACCTCAGGATGAAGATCCCATAGAGGCAACTGACAAGCTTAGATAGCCTGTTAAGTAGATTGCTTTTCACCAGAGATGCTAGGGTTCACATGTATTTGGAGTTGATGTTTTCTGATGCTTCAATTTTCTCCTATAGTCCGGAGCAAGATGTTGAGCATGCACCCCATCCTGACCACGACATGTGCAGTTCCCTCTGCCTTTGGAAAAGGAGCTGGAGGCAGCATGACAGGAGATTGCCCGGCTTACTCAGGAGAACAACTTGCTTAAGGCGTCTCGCTTTTGTCTGCAATGATTCCAGAGTGTTAAGCTTTCGACCTTGTACGCTGGATTTCAGGTGAACAATACAAATAAAATACCAAAAAGGGGTCCTCTCAGGGTGCTGTGCTAAACTGAAACTGAAAGTGTGCACCCCACCCAAAACAATGGTAATCTAAATCCAAGAGCTTAAATTCAAAAGAGCACAGTTTGGCCTAAAGTAACGCTTATTGAATAATAACCTCATATTTATTTCATAACCTCACAGTGCAACATCAGTACGTCTATGATTGACTTCAATTCGACTTGATACTGATGGAAAAAAGTCTCTTGCATCTGTGTACCAAAGATTATTATTTTCTTTTCCAGGACTACAATACGCTAAGAGCAGTCTTCTGTCCCTGCAGCCCACTGCAGAGCGCATACTGAGGTGGAGTCAGACACAGAAATTGGTGAAGCAGGACCAGGCTATACAGGAGATGACCCGGGTGGGCTTTAAGGCATAGAGCATGTGCTTATTTGATCAGTTTTTTATCTTCCTCTGCTTTTTAAGAGAGGGGGCATTTGAGGAATCACTGTGAGAGCGTTTTCATGTCTCACAGTCTACAGTTATTAGAGTAATAACAATTTGGGCAAATTACTTGCTTTTCATATTTGGTTCATTGCCTGTGTGGCTCCACAGAACAGCTGTAAATGAAATGATGTAACAGTGCGTTAAGGACACCCATCCAAAAATGAGGGTTATTTTGGACTGTACTGAGATCTACATTGAGAGCTCTAAGGTAGTAAATTCTGAGACCTAATCAAACTACAAGGGGTCCACAGCCTTAAAGGAGTTGAATGGTGTGAGCCCATCTGCAGATATTACATTTGTGAGCAGTCTGTATGAGGGCTCAATGTCTGACAAGGAAATAACTAAACAGTCTGGTATCTTGTCAGTGCTTGAAGAGGAGGATGAGGTAATGACCGATAAGGGTTTCCTCGTTAGTGATCTGCTGTCACCCATCAATGTGTCCCTTGTTAAACCACCATTTCTCAGTGAGAGGAGGCAGTTCACCAGGGAGGAAGTTACAACTACTCAAAAAATTGCCAGATTGAGAATTCATGTAGAGAGAGCCATAAGGAGGATCAAGCAATACTATATTTTTGATGGAGTTCTTACTCTGTCGCTCTAGGGGACCGTTAACCAGTTATGGTATGTGTGTGCCATGCCGACTAATTTTCAAGGGCCACTCTTTTAAGCCATGAAATTACAAGACCAAGGGAAAACATAGACACAGCACACATTCCACAAATTGTCATGTATAGTCAAATGCCAAGCTTTTAAAAGTCTGATTGAAATGTAAGAGCTGCTGGCAGTTAGTCGTGAAATTATTCGTGTCGAGCCTGTATTAAAGAGAGCCAAAGAAACATGTTTGAAGTCAGATCTGTGATGTTTGTTTTTCCATTTGTTTGTGTTTTTTTCCCCCTGTGGGTTATTTGTAATCAATTGAATTGAATTGTACTTTGAATGATAGAGCAAAAAGTACTAAGAAATAAATTACAAATCATTTATGAATTTAATAAAAATTGCAAATCCATCTCAAAATATGTTTGTGATTTGTATCACACTATTATTGCAAGCCTTGACCTGTGGAAAAAAAAGGGGAAATTCAGTCATAATTTTGGTCAAATAATTTCAAAACTCAGAGTATCTCTTGTTTCCATTACACTGTACTAATTAGATATCCACTGATGTGATATCTCAAAGTGCAATATTTGGCAATAGCAAACCAGAAATACACTTGAGCTTATGGATCCCTTTGCACAAACCATGTTGATGATTAAATAGAGTTTCTTGTAATTATGAAGCTCAATAGGTACCTAAAAGAGACTGAATGACACAGTAGATGATTTAAAAAGTGAAGTTTTATTTATTTTAATTAGTCATAGTCCTGTGGGATGTTTATGTTGACAAGGAAATGACAGATTTGAACAGGTCATTCACAAATCTAAATTCATTTTGATTTACAGTTTTGTAAAATTAAATTCCTTGAGACTCAACTTATTCTATTTAAAAACTGATAGAACACCCAGAGCAAAAAAATATTGACAACTGAACTTTGAGTTTTGCAAGTTTGGCTCCTGGCACTAATTACACTTTCAAGATTTTACTGGGATGCAATGAAGTCATTTGACAACGCTAGTTACTTGAAGTTTGCCCTGACAGCAATTACTTTGGCTTTTTATGAATCACCTACTGGCCAAGAGTAGGGAGGAAATACTCAAAAAAGAATTTATAGGATAGTTTTCATGTCCTCCCACAAGATAGTGTCAAAGTGCACTCTCTCAAGATGGAAATCATCCTTGCACATGATAAACAAATCACACCATTCTGCCCCTGTCAACCCCTTTTGCCCCAGGATCTGATGGTGATATTCATGGCCATGCTTGAGGGAATAGCAGCCATCCTCCCTTCTAATTAGGTATGGGCAACTCTGTAGCTGTCATTGTTGGGGCATTTGATTTCCAGAAGGCTATGGCAGGGGTCTGCATTCAGGTCTGTGACTCTCCTGTTAGGTGTGCATCCTAGATGGGGGTTATTTGGATTCAGCACAAACCCACAGGGGAAAACCCAATGACCTGTGACTTCCGAGTACAACATTGCTGCCACCGGCTCCAGCTCGACTCCTCTTTTCATTCCCTTTGTCTGGATGGACTTCTGTTTGCGTAGTGCAGAGGCAAGACACTCAAAGCTTGAGCGCCTGGAGCAGACCCGTTTGAAATTTGATCCAGTTATGCGTTCAGATCGTACTTCATGCCACACTTTACAGGTGCTCTGGTGTCTTGTTTCCTCCTCAAGTCGCAGAGCTAAATCATGGGAAAGCTTGAGTCCTTCATAGACATCAGAAAGCTCTTTGGGCCATACAGTGGAGTAGCTGCATGGCTGAGGGGGAAGAAGGAGAGAGGGAACATTGCCAAAGAGGACAGAGGTGCTTAGAGTTTGGTGGGTGAGAGCAGATCCATATGGGAAGTCATCAAATTCAGTGGGCACATATTCCACATGTTCTCTTTTTGTTTGCAAAAGTCTCGCCATCTGGCAGTTGCTTCCAGTTTCTTTCTTCATATTTTCCAAAAGAGGTCCAATGCCATAATTTGATATCTTTTGGTTATCATGTGTCTGGTTGGTGTTGTACTTTTTGTTTTGGGGACTGACTTACATCCTAATTTCCTGTAATGGGCGAGAGTGTAAAGAGGCCAATAAGATATGAGCAGTGCCCAATACCAGCTTTGCAGCTACAACTGGTTTGCTGAATCCTTTTAGCTGCACTTAATAATTCAACCTGGAAAAACAGTGACATAAATTGTTAAACACAGTGGCCTAACCTTCATTTTAATATTCAGGCCATGCAGAAAACTTGAGGTAATTGTCAACATTATATGAAATATTGCACATATCCCTACAGATATGACAGTATGTTGTCATGAGAAAACAAATAACAGGGTTTCTCACAGGAAAGTAGTTAGCTGAGCTGTCAAGAAGCTCTGAGAGAGGGGTCCAGCGGTGGTGTGTGCCATAGGTGATCTATTTTAAAACTTTTCTTCTATCACTGGTGTATTCACAGAGGTGTGTCACAATATAGACTTGTTAGCTTGATTACAACAGGAGCAGTTTTGACTAAGCATCAGGATTTATCGAATAACTTTTTTTTGTCCAACCTTCTAGGAAAATGTCTAATTCATATTGCTGCTATGATTCTCTGAGGGAAAACCTATCTATAAACAGTTGAACATGATCTGAATTTTCAAGAGACCATATATATTTATAAAAAAATAATAATAATAATAAGAAGAAGAATAAACCGATAAGTGATAAGATTCAGTTCATTCTACTTGAAAATTCACATCCAGTACAACAGTACTGGAACAACAGAACAAGCTGAAGAGAAAATATTTAGAAATACATTGACAAGTGAACTCTGAAGTTTGCAGGTCTGGCTCCTGGCACTAATACATACAAGACTTTATTTGGATGCAGTGATGTAATTCATTTGAATGCTTATGTATCACTTGACAATGCTTGTCACTTGTCCTCTGATCTGGATAATGAAACAACTGTAAGTTCGCCCTTTTTGAACAAAACAAGAGCCTCTTCTTATTGTTAACTTCACTCATTACCTGGACCCTGTAGGGAGGCTCATTTTTATGTATACTAGGTTTATGTATGCCTTTGGCCTGACAGTGGTGGTACTGCTACCCTCAACTTTGACTGAAATCAACAGAAAACTGTTTGTGGTATGTCACTTGCTTCCAGACTCTGTCATTTAATATGACCTTGCAATGTGAAACCTATCAGAAAAACTAGAATAATGTTCATTCATTGAACAACAAACAAAACAGTGAAAGGTTAAGTTAGCAGTGATGCATTTATACATTGATGTAGGTTGATCATGGAACCATAATGTTAATTACTTTATAACATTTGCAAGCCAGTGGATTGATTTGTCATCTGACAATTATAATAGCGCTAATATTGACGTTCATGTTAATTGCAAACTTCACATTTGCTTGCCTAACATTACAGTGTTTCCGGTGCATCAATACAGTCGCTATATCCTTGTTTTTTTAAATCCTTTTGGGGATCCTGACAAAATCATCTGCCTATTTATCAATTTGGTCAAAGGAAAGTGAAGTTTTTCGACCATCTTGCCATTCTCATGCAGGCTTTACTTGACGGTGTTCAAGCTTTCCACCCTGCGTGTGAAAATGGCCCCTGTGGGAGTATGGTGCATGGATCCATTGAGTTAACCCTAACCCCAACTGAATTAACCCTTTCACCCACCCCTCAAACAATATCAGTCATAAACATTATTACTATCAATTCTCAATTCTCATTTACATCTTACAGCTCAGGTAACATGCGATGTTAATACTGTAGAGCAGCACTGACAGAAAAAGTGGACAACAATTATCAATTAAAAAAAGACAAAAATAAGATAAATGATGATTTTCATAGTGACATTAAGTGGTTTTCCACTATCGCCTGTATTTCAACATATTCAGTCTGAAAGCTACCTTTTCTATTAATTTCTATTGCTTTGGTGATCCATTCTTTCTGAGTTGGCGTATTTAAAACAATCCAATTATTCTTCTGTGTGACCATATATAGCGATAAAAAGATCTTTTTGTTCTTTGAAGATACTACGCTGAAGTTATGCAAATCTCCCAGTATACATGATTGTGGTGTGAGTGGAATGGCTATATTAGTGTGGATCATTGCTTGCTTTGTTATGCCAAACCAAAGATCTTTCATTTTATTGCAGTCCCACAACAGATGGAGCAGATTTCCTTCAGCAGCACCACATTTTGTACATTTACTGTCATCCCTTATGCCCATTTTGTATAGCTGTGACGGGGTGTAATATAATCTATTTAGTATTTTAAATTGCCTTAGTTTGTTTTTTGTTCAGTGGAAGGGCTGCCTTGTGTTTTTCCATATATAATTCCAGGAAATATCTTCTTTTTTGTGGAGATCCCTAATCCATTTCATTGCACAAGTCTTAAATTAATTGTAGGTGCTTTAATTGAATATTTTTTTAAAAACAAATAAATAAATAATTATATTTTTATTGAGCAAGTTGTGGTGTAAAAGTATATTTTCTACTTTGTGTGTGTCAATGTTTAGTTTGTTTTTGTTTTTTATTTTTTATTCTTTCATTTAAGGTTTTAAAACAGTTATTTGAAAATATGTGATTGAGCTTTGTGATTACATCATCTTTCCATTTAATCCAGTTTATTACTTTGTTGTTTACTGTTACATTTGGGTTTTGCCATAGCGGTCCATTTATTGAGGTAGCTGTGTTAATTCCAAGGATCTTTGTACATGATTTTAAGATATTAAAAGAAGCTTCCATTGGCTGCATGATTTCCTTTGCAAATGTTTTAATAAAGTATAGACATTTCAAATCAATGTTCAGGCTTAATAACATTTTTTTCAATGTGTTTCCAATCTTTGCTTAGATAGGGATCAAATAACTCACTTACTTGATGACAACCAAGGGACACATAATAGTAAAATAAGTTCTGTAGCTGTAGTTCAACTTTTTTGTTTGAACTAGACATTCTTGAGTATGAACATTTTGCTTTTTTTCCCCATGCCATATAAAGTTTGAGATTGTTTTATATAATTCTACAAACCAGGTTTTTTTTTTGTCTGTACATTTAGTTTTGACAATGAGAAGATACATTACATCAATCAGAACTATCTTCAACAACAAGAAGAGCAAGGAGTCCTGTAACAGATGGTCTGGCCGCCACAGAGCCCTGATCTCAACATCATCTGGGATTACTTGAGAAGACAGAAGCAACTGAGATGCCTAAATCCACAGAAGAACTGTGGCAAGTTCTCCAATATGCAGGATAAACCTGTCTGCCAAACACCTTGAAAAAACGTGTGCAAGTGCACCAAGGAGAATTGGTGAATTGGTTAACGAATACTTATTTGTTTGTTTACTGCAATTTGTATGAATTTAACTGAGAAATAAAAACTATTCATGATATTATTTTTGAAAGCATCCTCGCTTTATTTTTAGCAGCTAAAACGTTTAGACAGTATTTCCTCCCTATAATGAAGCCACAATCTGAATCACGGCAAGAAACCACATTTTTTTCATGATTTAACCTGAACAAGAATTCTACAGTCTGGTGTCTGGCTCTCACAAGAATATACGTAACAAGCACACACACTCTCTCTCACACAGACACAAAGAATTTGAAATTAACCTCAAGGAACAAGGGAGGAAGGACAAACAAATTAAGAAAAGTGGATCATAAGACTTCAAGAGAAAAATGAAGATGCCTTTTGACCATCAATCCCAGCTGTACTTGCAATAAACAATTCCATTAAGTGTTTAATTTTCTCTCTCTGCCATCCTTTATTAATGTCATTATAGTCCCTCCAGCTGAATACTGTTATTGGCTGCTCTAACTAAATGGCTCAGTTAGCTAAATTATAGTGAGCTGTCCACTTCTTTTCTCCAAAGTCCCTGCCAGTGGGCTTACAGTGGGGATGATGGTGGTCAATAAAGCAATACTCTTTTGCTGTTGCTCTACAAAACATGCCATTTCAGCCCTGCATCAAATAATGAACAGTGGGACGTTGTCATACAGCACTGGGGGAAAACACGGCTGCCTTTCTCCGCTTCAGTTAAGCCTCAACGACAAAGTCAAAACATGTCATCTGTTTCTTTTTTTCTTTTTTCTTTCTTTTTTTTGAGCCTAATGCTTTTATGCTTAGAATTTAGTCATCTATCTCTGTGCTGTGGATATTCACCCATCTGCTCTGTTTATCCCTTGCATCCCTCCTCCATCCATCCATTCATCAGTTCTCTGTTGCTTCTTCCACAGTGTAACCTTGTAGCCAATTAAAGAGCACCACCACTACTCTGGTGCCTGCTGCAGTGACACCTGTGAACCCTGTTTACTGAGTTGCATCAGAAAGGTTACTTCAAGCCTTCAATCCGGCAAGGCTCCCTTAATACTAGCTAGACACAAACAGAACAAAACTTTTTCTGTTTTGTACTCCATACAACATCACCATAGGGACAAAGCATGCATGTCTAGACTTGAAAGAGGTATCTTTAAACATTCCAGAGAAGTAAAGCTTAGGAGGAAGCTGGATAATGGTTGGATTATAATAACAGCTGCAATGTATGGCTCCTGAAAGGTGAAATAAACTAGAAAAAGATGTTAGGATTGTGCAGCCAGCAGTGAGACCAATAAGTCCTCCAAATTAAACGACCACATAGGTCGTTTGACCATGCCCAAAGGAGCATTTTCTAATTAAGCGCCCTTATCAGCAGGACATCATCATTTGCCAAATTACTGTTAAAAATAATTACGTTTTATGATGTGACTATGCTGTGGTTAAGGTCTGATAAGGTTTATGCACAAAAACCACCAGGTTAGGGTTACGGAAAGATCATGGTTTGTGTTAAAATGATCACTTGAAAAGAAGATAAAGATAAAGATAAGCAGCCTTCATCATCATGGCAACATTAAACACCTCGGCAATTGTAGTTACGGTTTTTAGAAAATGGGTTGGAAATGGGAAGCGAACATCAGTCTCCTGCAGCAAAGTCCACTAAGTCCACTTTTTGCAAGTTAGGATAACCAGCCACCCAACCCACCACCTCCAAATATGTAAATTTGTCAGCTTAAATAGACGTCATCTGAACAGGAGGGTCGTAATTACTACTGCTAGATGGTGTCTATCAATCAAACGTAACTATAGGTTGGTGACTGACATTACAACCTATTGTGTTGTTTTTCTTGGGAGGACAGACTCAGTGAGACAAATGAATGCTCTCACTAAACCACAGATAGGCTTCATACACAATTGATATACTAATTTAATATCAGCTTGGTATGTTTGGAGCCTGAGAGATATTGGCTGTGGTTAATGATGCCATGAATCCTGATTCCAGCACGCTAAAAAAAAAACAAAAAAAAAAACAGAGACATGTTTCTCCTCCCGCCTGGCCAGACGCACACATACTTCTCACTGAGCGACACTGCTAATCCACACGGCGGTGTTGCGAGGCTGTTGTTTGTCTGCTGGGTGCCAGCCCCCTCACTCTCTATCTCTGTTACCCTGTGCGGCGCTGGTGTCATTCCTGGGGAGAGGCGATGATTAAAATCCTTCTGTCGCTATCACAGCACGGCCTCGTATTGTGCCGTGACTCCTTGCCTCCGGTGCAAGCCAGACGCATTGTAGCCGTGCATTTATCTAGCTGTCTCCACACCACTGGCGGCAGACGGGTGGGCCATGCTCCCTGCTAAAGCCCAGATACTTGACATTTGTCTTGGGAAGAGGAAATAAAAGTGCAGACTTTGGAGGAACCCTCTGGCTCTCCATGCAGCTATGAGAGGTACTGATGAAGGTGATGAACACTTAAACATGAAGGGAGCAGTATGTGATTTGCTGAAGCCTCAGGCAGTCCACTTACAAGGAATAGATCCCATAACACAAAAACAGGCCATACAAACAGGGAATAAAACCTCCAGCCCAGGTAGTTTATAATTGAGTGACATTCAAGCATCATGCTCTAATCATGGGTCACTATTGTGAAAAGGCCACATGATGCTACAGTACAAAGGACCCATGTGTTGCAGAAATATATCATTATGTCAAACATATTGTAGAGCATAGGATCCATTCATTTATAATGTTAAGCTGAAAGGAAGTGTGTTCGTCTGTGCGCACATCCAAGTGTTTGTTTGTCGTTTGTGATTAGAATTTAAAAATTGCACAGCCCTCTCTATATTACCTGTCTGAACAGCAGGAGGCAGCCAGATTTATATCTAGCCTTCAGCTGTAATGTTCTCGATTTAGTGCAGTCACCACAACAAGAATCTTGCACGGCGCCACAACGACACACACTTTTTAAAGAAGAGGGTAAAGAAAAGCACACGGGGGATGAGAAACAGCTATGCTAATATCTTAATCACAGGCTGATCACAGCAAACCATTCTCCTTCTGACCTCAGCATTGAAATTTCACATGTGATGAGCCAGAACAGCTAAAGAGTACACAAGGATTGGACCTGGCCTTTTTCTTCATTTGAGTGTTTTCAGTTTAATTAGATTCTCAGGCATCATGATCAAACGAGCAAGAAGAGACAAAGCTCAGTCCGTCCAGCACGCTATCACCTGAGTATCTGTCATATTCAGATGTCATACTTGTGTCATTTTGAGAGGCAAGCTGTGTCACGTCTTAAATACCCCCTTCAGAATGTAATTAATCCTCTCATTCAGGCACCTGGCATTTACTAACTAAATTCTCCTCTTGTTATTCCAGACATTGAGGTTTGTGAGTATGCATGCACGCATGCTTAGCGGTGTTAATGTGCACGGATAATTGTCTGTAAAGGACTTGCCGTACCGCCAAGGTGTATGAAGCTGGAGGCAGCTGTTCAAACCTCCTTGAGCCTGCTATCAATTAGAACGCAGTCCTTAACAGCATTTCAGCTTCACCTTCAAACTAAACTACGGGCTATCAATCAATATATATTGCAAAATGCTGTCTTAACTGAGAAACTTTAGGCGCAGCAACTTACGTATTTTACCGACATTATGCATTGCTTGGAAGTTATTGGAGCTATTCAGGATTAAGTACTTTTTCCCAAGGGCACCTTGTAGATTCAATTTGGGATTATAAACCAGCGTAAAGAGACTTGTTAGACGAAAGAGAGCCAGGATGCTACCCACCTAACACCAGGTCACGCGCATCCTCCTCCCCCCTGACCATTAGCCCTCTGCCACTTAATCGCTAGTGCAGTATTGCAGTGTGGAGCTTAGAGTGTATTTCAGCACAGGCACTTTGTCAAAGTCATCCTCTGCTATGGCCCAGGCGTGTGCTGCAAATGGGACTAATTAGTAACTTGCAAAGACAGAGGCACAACGCTCATCCCACAACACTCAATCCTGGACAGCTAAAAGCTAGTGCCTCACCCCCCTAGTGTATTATGTAAGACACATGGTATTGACAATATGTTAAAAACTAACAGTTAACACAAACAGTATGGCCTGGTTCACAGCCAGTCAGTACAGAAGGCGGTCACAATCTGTAGAGCACCTGTGAAATGTAACGCCATTCAGTAGATTAGCCTCACTGCAAGCTAATTTTGTGAAGCCCACTCAGAAATACTCAATTCCCCTTTAATGTATTTGACATGATTTCATACTATCCTACTTTTTAGACTGTGGATTCATGTCACCCCCAATTTTGATAAACAAGGCTATGCAACGTTTGCTAAACAGCAGCCTCTGTGGCTACAAGTGGCAATTTCAGGAGAATAGTAAAATAAAAGGCAAATGCTAAAACAGTAGCATTTAAAAGTAGCACAAGTTGCTAACATTAGCTACCCTAAGCTAGTACTGTAACAGGAAGATTGTTATATCTTTGTTAAAAGTGCAGCTTTAAATATGCTAACTTGGCCAGTGCAATACACACAGAAATATTTGAAAAATATATACAGTACCAGTCAAAAGTTTGGACACACCTTCCCACTCCCTTGAATAAGAAAGTGTGCCCAAACTTTTGACTGGTACAGTACACATCTCTCAAAAGATAACTACTGTACAAGCACATTGTGTGTTGTAGTTCTTGACATTTTTCAGCACAGACCTCGATGAACCATACTAAATTCTTAATGTGATAGAAAATCTGTAAAAAGCAAAATGTTGTCAAGATGCAATCTATGTCTATATGTACATGTAAGTGACTGTCATTCCTCAGATGTGAGGGTGCAAAGATAAATGCTTTTAGCATACCGCCAGCTCAATATAAAACTTAGAATGTACTCAAACTGACATTTGACGAGATATATCCTGTCTCATCTACCACCCTGATAAAGACTGCCTCTCAACATGTAGCAGATACTAACTCCAGGTTAGCAGCAAAACTTTCTGTATGAGAACACAGGCCACTTATAGTAAGCAATTGTAACCCATTAAAGATTTTGAAATATCAACCTTGGGATTTAAAGAATCCACTTAGCTTAATGAAAAACACGTCATCAGCTGAGGCTGTGAAAATATGAGCTCTGGTCATTGAGCTGAATGGGTCTGAAAAAAGACAAGATATGAGAGTAATGGGGACTTTATGGGGCAGACATGCTGTTTGAACATCACTTGAGTAAATGTCTGCTCTCGCTCTAATTGGTATTGGTGTCATGAAGTCTCACTCGAGACTCATCGATGGGTTCAAGTGTTCTCGCAAACTTTGGTAAAAGATCTTTGTACAGCCGGAGGCAATTGGTCAGATTTCCATCAGAACTGTGCCAGTTTTTGAATCTTCTGCTGGATATTAGGCGCAGCAGAAAAGGATCACAGATATCTTAATACAACTGATAGTTTGTGACAAACTTAATTATAGAAAAGCAACTGTTATGATTTTTTTAAACCACAAATAGAAAGTATAAGGTGCTATGGTTTTCAAATTTAATGGTTTTTACAGGAAACCAGCAGAGCATAGAGCATACATTTTTATTTCCCTGAGGTAGTTCTTTCTGAAAGGTAACTAAATGAAGATGAAGATGAAGGTAACCGAGTGAACACTTCCTAATTTTTCTCTCAATTACAGTTGTGACTTTTTTCAAGGGAGCAATAAAGGAAAGGAAAGAACCTGAAAAAAAAGATTAAGAAACCAATAGAGACTTCTAGACAGTAACAATCCTGCTATAAAAGCGTGCAGTCTGTCCCCCCTCGACTGACAACTTCTATAAGCTGTCTTTTTACAGTGGGTTGTCGAGGGGTTATTAAGGTTACCCCTGTCAAACAAGAGAACATGTCTCCATGCTTCCCTGCGTCAAGTCCCACATGGAGTCACACCTCTCTGACGGCCATCCATGCTATTCAATTTTGACACCAATATTGCATCTCATAACCAGGAGATCCAATCACCTTCTACGTGAATGGAAGGAGAGCCAAGCATAATCAGTCGTGGTCAGGTAGAGATGGGCAGCAGAAAGCCAAGGCGCTGGCAGGGGCCCAAGGGCTGTATCTGGGTTCGCATTTAGGTGTGTGTCTGTGTGTGTGCCTGCTTGTTTGACAGGTTAATAAACCAGCCATTGTCCTACAGAAAGAGTACCGATGTGGGATTTATTTGTGAGCTTAAGGTTTTATGCTTAAAGCTGAACTAAGCAATTTTAGACACAAGTGAAAAAATGGCTGCAAAGATTAAAATTCAAACAATCTGTATTGTACACTTTGATCACTTAAAGCCGCTCTAATCAATATTTGAAATTAAGAAGAGATGAAATGGCTGCATATAATGTGAAAGGGGTGGCTCTACAGTGACAAAGCCACTGAGAATTATTGCCAAAGCTGCATTTGTACACAGATCTATCGAGCTTTTCAGCATCAAGTTTGTTTCCAGATGCAGCAGTTTTCAGTGAAAGAGCAATAATAAACCCACTATACGCTACAGCAGACAACGTTAGCATGTAGCTGCTAAACGTAATGGAACATTTAGCAGCTAAAGACCAAGATATTTACCTCAAGAGTTGGTGGAGACCAAAAACAGAGCTACAACTAAGACATTGATGATGATAATATGTCATTGTTGTGTTTACATCTTGTTGCCCCCAAGTGGACAAAAAATCTATTAATGCAGGTTTAAGTGCTGAGAAAGGCAGAATATCAAAGATTTAGTCTAATAGGCTTGCTTTAGTTGACAGTTTTGTGTATCACTTTTAAGTGACAGCTTGACCTGTCAGAGAAGACGTCCACCCATTGACAGCATTTCATTTGTGCAAATACAGTGAATATGTGGGATCTTTCCAGGGGGAAATGCAATGCTCCATTGATTTTGGTCAAATAGGACACCCTCCCAGGAACATTTTAATGAAGATGAGAGACTTTTAGAGATTTTTAGAAACTGTAGTTGCAGTTTATTAAAAAAGAAATTAATCAAGGGATGGGTGGTTTAGTAGATGTTTATATGAAGTAAACACAAGGTTGTATAAAATAGCCACATAGACTGAGATTGTCTCTTTTAGGCAAAATGTAGATGAATTCAGACAAAGATAAATATTAGCAACTGTTTTTGTGCTTAATGATGGCCATAAGAGATGGACCAGGCAATAATAAACAGTGTCCTTGGAAGTAGGGTGCTTGGTAATCAGCTAAATTACAGAGAATACAATATTACAGGAAAGGAACTGAGAAAAATGTTAAACATCACAAGTTTCAGTCCAAACTCATCTTAAGCAAAGTGATCACAGCGTTTTAACTCATTAATTAGCCCACAGGATTTTTTTTAGCTTCTAAGCAACTGCGAGGAACCCTTCACTTAAAATCAAAGATTTTCAGCCTCAGAGGTCCCTGAGGAACTGTTGGAGCTTAAAGAGTATCCATGAGGAAGTTTTTCATTTAGAGAGTATAAAACATGTAAATGTTTGAACCAAAACATGGAAACATGGAAATGTTCGCTAATGAAAGCTTCAGCGGGAGGCTTCATTAGTGGAAGGTCTCCAGAAAGTGAAAAACAACACAGAAATTCTGTGATAGTGATGCAGGCTTCACAGATAAGTGTGCTGAAATTTTGATGCTCACAACATCTTTCCCTCCTCAGACACAACATCCATAATGCCAAAACAATATGCAGTCATCTACTTTCTTGTGATATAGTATATTCATTTTTGCTTGAATGTTCCATTTTCTTGCAGTGGTTATTGAATGTTTACAGTGAACCTTGCAGGTCATTGTGTTGTGTTTTTGTTGTCCTTCTTATTTCTGTTTCTGCCTGAGTATGAGACATAAACAACATAAATCCCTGCATTGCAGTGGCTGTCACCGGTTCATGAATTAGTACTACATTCGTAAAATGTGTGTATGTGTCTCGAAGTAGACGATGAAGCCTAATATTATGGGATGGCCCATATCTTCCTGTTTTCAACCAAGAGTTCTTTGCATGAAGTAGCCCAGCCTCAACAGGGCAATGGCTAATGAGCCAGCTATGAAGACGCAGCAAGGACCACCGCTGCACTTCTCAGGATAAAACGCTTGAAAAATCAACAAACTACCTCACATCTTATCTTGCAGCTTATTTTGGCCATTTTCTCAGGCTTTTTCCTCACAGTTTTCCAATTTAATTGCTGTTATCTTTACTGTACCGAGTGACAATACTTGATATAATTTAGTTGTCAGCTGCAATCTTTGCAACTCAGAGCTTCAACTTGTTGATGGCACAATAAAAGTGCCAGTGGTCACCATCAAGGCACTGGAGGCTTAAGTATAAACAATACAGTATGAGCAATGCCTAAAGTGACACAATGGAAGAAAAAATAACACATTCCTCCTCTTAAAAATGAAAAGTTGAATTATTAAACAATAAAACACACCCTTGCCGTTACTGTTTTAGTGCTACAGCCTTACTTGGTCGGGAATGACCAGTGACTTATGGTGGCTAATGTTAGGAAACTTGATACAGACATTGTGGTGTTACTGAGTCAGTTCACTGACTTTATGGCTCTTCTTGTGAACTATATTTTATCATGTCTCATCAATATTCAATAATCAATATTTTAATGGTTTTATCACAAAGGTAGAACAGGAACTAAATACAGTGTACAGAAACATGTTTGTTGTTTACTGTTACATAGTCCTGAAAAATGTTGGTTTTAAATCTCAAGTTTATCTCTTTAATATTGAATATTCGTGACTAAATGAGCAACAATCTAAGTTAAAGTTAGAAAAAAAATCTTTAGTTATTATTTATGAAATTTAAAGCTCCAAATCTCATTGTGGGTGTGGTTTGATCACATTTGATTGACAGTGGCCTGCTAATATAAGGTAACAATCCAAAAACTGTCAGCACATTTTGACTGAAATATTGCTAAATTCTGATTGGTCCACGGAAGTACTTAACATCACCTTTTACAACTGAGCCCTGTCAACTTCAAACCAGTGAGCACAGACAAAAACACAAATACAGAAGTCTCTCATGTGAAATACTGTAACGGAAATTTAAAAATTTCTATCGCATTAAGTACATTTTGCATAAAATTGTGTGCTCTTATTCATATTAAGAAGCCTATCGGAAATATGAATGTACTGTTTGTTTTCAGGGCCTTTAAAACGTCACACTGAAGCCATATCTGTGATTTAAATCCACCACTTACATCTGACAAATGTTGCACCTACCTGTCTTGGGCTCCACTGAGAAGTACGGCTGTCCATGGATGATGCTGTAGACTACTCTGGCACTGTTCCCATATGTGGGGTCATCTGCATCTGTGGCTGCCACTTGCACTACCATGGTTCCTGTGGGCAGACAGCCCTTCATTAGTTTCCAAGACAACATCTAGAAACTAAGTCAAACAGAGCTAAATGTGGAAATAGTCATCATATCAACAGAGCGTGTGACCAATTCTACTTGAAAGGGAGAAAAAAAGGAAGAAAGCAGTGAAAATGTAACTTCTGAGGCGGTAAATAATCTCATTAGTCATTTGTCATTCTTTGTTGGTACTGGTGTTTACTTTACTTTTGTATGGTGTTTTATTTTTATACACAATGACTGAGTTTAAAGCAGTATTTCACTGAAACCCTCAGCAGCACCAAAAGATCTGACATGTGCTATGTACTGGCTCTCAGCCTCAAGCGCTGCTGAACAAATAACACTTTCAGTTCTTGCCATCATTTGCAAGGATGGTGCAGCAGGATTAACGTGTAACTCCTTGCTTTTAGAGATCATTTTGTTGCCATTGTCTCCATTTCTCTCTCACAGATCCGTTTGCAGCATCTTTTCGGGTAACTTCAATCTGTTGATTCAAATTCAGCAGCCAAATGGGTTCTGCAACCCATCTGTGCATGTTAAAGAGGCACTTCACCCCCTCCAAAAAGATGTATCTCATATCATACTGATCCCAAAACTGAAAACTTTTTTTTGGTTTTAGAAAAGTCAAAGAGTTTGAATTCATCCTCCAGCAATGTCATAGGAGGACACGGTATATGTGTTGTACTAATGAGGGCTCGATAAAACTAGAGAAAAAAGAATTTTATGGCAAAAAGTTTCAGAAAAAGACTTTTGCTCCCTATTTTTGAAATTCTTATTTCATTTTCCAGTTTAACTCTGTGTTAGCATGCACAGACATTAACACATCCATTTCTGTTTTCAGTTTCACTGAGAAGATGTACTGATCTGCAGAAGGCAAACTGTGACCATGAAAATGAAATGACGACTGAAGGCTAGAGGCAGGATTGTAGTCTTGTAGCACAAGCATCTTAAGTGTTATTTGCTTAGGATGTTCTGTCACATTCTTTTGCTACTACACAGTGAAAGACCATAATGAAGTATAACAGTTGGATGGATGAATTGTAATGCTGTTAGCACAGCGATACAATGTCAATATACCCCGATGAAACAAGAATACCTTAAAATACCATAAATTAATCTGTAATTTACCCCGGGCAAATTGGTATCTGGAAAGCAGCTTTCCAGTGCTCATGTCAACAAAAAAGCTTGCAGGTAAGATGGCAGTTAAGCCATTAGTTAGTACAATTAGCAAGCATGTACGAATTCATATGTTAGAATTAAATAATTGGCCAGGTAGCCATAATGATAATTTTACTAACACAACATCACTGGCTGTTAGATACTGAACCAAGACTGGCTACAGTATAAAATAAATATTATATGTATGTTAAATTGCAATGCAATGAAGAGATTTTAGTTATTATAAGCATGTATTTATATCACTTTGGTCTCAGGAAAAAAACTGACATGCAGTGGGATACTGCAGATAAAGTTATAGAGTTCAAGATACCGTATATAAAGCCAGATTTTATTATAGCGCCCAGTGCTGTAATGTCTCAAAATCCTCAAACTTCTCTCCATCTTACAAGAAGGAAATGTGTTTTCAAACTCGACTGTGAACTCTCCTGACAACTGACAACTGTTGTCTCTGTGTGCAGTACAGTATTGTCCTCTCCCACTCTTCCTCAGAGGCAGAAAACAAGACATCAGACATGACTCCTTACGCATTTCTCTTTACATTTACCGACTGAACAAGGTTGATGTGACTTAAACTGACAGCCATGGCTCGGAAGGTAAGGCAGAAAAGCGTTTGAAGATTTCAGAGCGAAAACATAATCAGCGACAATCAGTGCCAATCAATTTCAATAGGTCATTCATTATGGTATAAATGAGCCTTGTTGCTTCAACTGGGCTCGTTTAACGGTTATGGTTTTTTTTTTTTTTTTCCAAGTGAGGAAATTTCAGGTCAAAGAATTGATATCTGTCTGATAACAGAAAGGAAAAGCCATTTAATAAATTGTGAAATTATAACAAACAACCATTATGGTTCAGGGTATTTTTTTGCTGATAGACTGTACGTCAATGTTGCCATTAAAGCTGACGCCTATAGTAGTCTCACATTTAGCAGTGGTGAAATCATCAACAACAGACATTGTTGAAATAACCTTGAACATGAAAATAAAACCCCCACCATTTTCCGAGCATGCTTTTTTCCAGTAGGTCAGATTAATAGCTGGTTTATGCTTGAATATTTCACTTTAATGGGTAGCTGCACATATCTGGCTAAGCTTGAGTCTATATTGTAGCATATGACAGAAGGTGCTGTCTTACAATTTGGTGATATTTTTACTTTGAAGCAAACATCCTAATAAAAATCTCACTGCATGAGATGTATTTTACAGGCTTTTACAGAATGAAGTGATCATGGAAATTGAAGATTAGAGTCTTCCATTCTGGTCATAAAGGAGAATTAACAGGCTCTGTCCCTGAACGTGAACAGTATAATAGAAAAAAAAAAAAAAGCTTGGTGAAGCTGGAGAAGTTATCACCAGGCCAGTTGTAGAAGGACACCTAGATTATATCATCACCTCTTAGTCATGACAGGTTATATTACAGGTAGTTTAAAACACCAAGGTCAAAGGGTGGCTGTATGAAAGAGAACTCAGGCGACATCTAAATCTCTATTACAGGTTGATAGTTAAAATCACTTCACACAAGGCTCACTAGACAAGGTTGTAAATTAACATTCAATATGGACTCGGACAGCTTTTAAAAGTTTATTTTTTTAACTGTTTTCCACAGTTTGTTTGCCCCGTAAGTGCAGCAAACATCTCGCTTCTAACAACATTGTCAGTGTGAAAGGTAATACAAGCCACTCGAGCTGCCTGTCAAAAAAAACAACAAAAAAAAAAAACGATGTACACCCTGAAATTTGAATAGATTCTTTCTGCTCCGCGAGGCTGTCATCTGCTACTCAATTTGCCCTGTCTGTGTCCCTTCAATATTTGTCCGTCTTCATTGACATGATGGATCAGATCTTCACATTTTTTATTTATTCACTGCAGCTGTATACAAAACAGGTTTCCTAATGAATTCTGTATCTTGGATGAGCAACTGTCATCTGCTAGTAATGAAAATAAATGTGGCATACGTAATCTGAATGGGAGACAGGTATTCTTCAGCCACTTGCATATACGGGCTGCATCCAACTGTCAAGTACAATATGCATATCTGAGTACACACTCACAATGCAAATATGTTGTCTGTTTGTTTTGAGGAATGTGACCCAAAATGTGACACATAACTTTTATATTAATAGAAACTGCATATGTTTTCAAATGAAGGGACGTCGTCTGCATGGGGCAGTAATGCCTTATATTTTCCATGTTATAAGAGGAGAACAAATTTGAAATCAAATTCGTAACTTGAAAATTGAATTGCAAAGTACAAATATGTTAAAGGGGACATATCATGCTTTTTGTGATTTTCTCTCTTGACATCAGACTGTTCGTACATGCCCTCAAACAGTCATCTGTTCTGTAGTCTCTGTTGCTAAGATTGTTCCACGGGTTGTTTGCGTCGTCTACTCGCATATTTCGGATCAGATTCGGGTTCAAACATGTACAGATGGATTTAAGAAGTTTCCAATTCGAGTAAAGAACAATAAAACGTGAAAATCTGACTACTATTGTTTGTTCCTCCAGGACTTTCGAGGGGCACCTTCCTGAAACTTACCAATCAGAACAGAGTGGGTTCAATGGGAGGGGGGCTTTAAAGAGACAGGAGCTAAAACGGCCTGTTTCAGACAGAGGCTGAACTGAGGGGCTGCATAAAGGGCCAGTATAAGATAAATACGGAGTTTTTTAAACTTTAAATCATGCAAAGATATTCCAGTAGAGCCCCAGAATATGAATATAGTCCTGGAAATGTGCATGATACGTCCCCTTTGAGAAAAATCAATATAAAAAAATTTGAACACGTTCCATTTAAGCCCAGTAATTTAGCAATGCCTTCATGAGTATTCAAAGCTGCCACCGTTGATTAAGTTGATTATATTCATGCACATTCACACCTGCTCCCCACTGTTTCGGATAAGCAGGGATCATTGCTCAGAGTTCAATTCACTTTTATTTGCAATTGCCAAGTGAAATTATATTACACTTTTAAAGAAAGTTACTAACTGCCTTTTGTTTTCTGTGAGCTTTAACATTTTTAACATTCATTTAAGTCTATTTTTATACCTCACAATGCAAAATGGAATTAACATGATATCAAAGCACCAGAAAAAAAAAAATTAGATCTACTTTCTCTCAATAGAAGATCCCTTTTCCCTGAACAAGAACACCTTTTTCATTTCTAGAATTAAATGACTATCCCATCCTTGATCTCTGCTCTTATGAATTAGACAGGAACAATGACAGCTGGATATAGGACTGGTGAGTAGTAAATTCAAGAGCTGTGGCCTTGGGTTGACATTACATTCTCTATGCTTGTAATGAGCCCTCAAACTGCTCCTTTGGCCCTTTGCTGTGCAGCAGGAGAGAGCCAAGGCTCACGATTGTCACACCTCCAACTGTCCTCAAGCTCTCTTGTCTTTTATTTGACATCCCCGCCGTGATTAAGACAAAAGCCTTCAGAGATCCTCGGGCCATAAGGTCTGCATGTGTATGGACGAGCACTGCCTCTAATTACTTTAATTAATTAAATTCATGATTTCCTCTAAATTGAACCCATTCATCAGCAGTGCAGAGCTGTGACCATTAATGATTTAAAGACATCTATAAAGGAATTATTGAGGACAAGAGGTTCTTGGCCCTTCCCTGTTCTTTACTGCATTGATAATTGCTTTGAGCAGATATTTACAAAGAGTGGCAATGCATTATTCTCCTGTTGTTCTCCCAACTTGTGATGAAGACCTTCACAGGAGCTGGCGGAGTAAATAAAGTGGCAAGGGTGACCCTGCGTCTCGACGCTCGTGGTGTGAATGCATCCCCCTCTGTGGTTGATGTACCAAGTTGCTGCCTTATCTTGGGTTGGACACGAGACTCCAAGCCCTTGTACTCTAATCCTCTGGTTCCTTAAGCCTGAGCTCTGTACCCCCCGTTGACAGTCGGCTGTGTAATCCTTCAGAGATCTCCATGCCTGTGTTGTAAGCAAAGCGCTGCTTCCCTTGGAACGGCTCCGACTGCCACTGTATGCCTGGTGATATTTTCATTTTGACTTTGAAGGTACCAAAAAAAAGCCATAACACCATTGTTTTCACTAATTTAAATCTGTATGGTACCATGCATGTTTGAGATGCTGAGGCAAAGAATTAGCTTTTCAGCTTTTTGTTTATATGGGAGTACAATGTGCTTACATTTACTGTGTTGGTAAAACCCTGAAACTTGTCTATTGTGTTTCACTCTCACCGCTCATAGTGTTGTTTCAAGCATCAGCAGACAGCTAGTTTAAACGAAAAGCCTGCAAAAACCCACAGTACACTATCTTACCACCATCAAACAGCAGAAAGTTAGCGACTAGTATTTAGAAGCTAAAGACATATTTTCTCAGGAGTTTGTGGAACCAAAGTGAGAGTGAATATTGGACTTACATTTGCCAGGTAGCCAGAAATATGACACCAAATGAATTCTAATATTGCTCTGTATATGTAAATTGATTGCTAATTAAAGTGTAAGCTAAAAGGTGATGATATGTCAGTTTTCACAGCTTGTTTCCACGGCCCGCAACACCCCGTTTTAGCTTTAACATGCCCCCTTCACATATTCTAAAATGCATTCAAATCCAGAGCACACTCCCCCACCTCCCCCATGACACTGACAGCTCTGACTCTAAGTTACTCTGGCATCCCTTTATCTTACCCCCCGCCTACACTGGACATGTTTCGGCCAAGTTTTTTAGTCATCCAATTCAGTTTTAATTAATAGACCAGTAGCATAACCGCTTGTGTTTCACTCATGCAACGTAACTTCTTTCGGGAGTTATTATGTAACTACATTTCCATGAACTCTGGGTGATGCCAAAAAATGCTATTTATGTATGCGTTGTCTTAATAAGAGGGCTTTGCAGGTCTGAGTGAATGTGACAGTGTGCTACAGAATTAATCAGTCTCCTTTTGAAAAAGACAAAGACCTGCCGTTGCAATGAACACAACTGAGACCAGATTAAATTGATAGTATAATAAAACAAATTGAATTCACCAACTGAAAAAAAGTGGATTTAGTGTTAAGTTACTCTTTAAAGACATGCAGCCACTTGCTTAATAAAGCCTGTTTTACCTTCAGTTGTATATATAAACAGTTATTTTCATTGTGTAACAAATTTGATTGAAACTGAGTAACTAATTGATGACTAATTGATTGAACTATTATTTACATTGAAGACTGAAGTTCATGTTGTGTTTATATAGAGGGTCTGTATCAAACATCTAGAATTACTTTACTTACTCTCAGAAAATATGAGGTGTCATTTCATTTGACTGTGAAAGGTTATAACTTGTCAAGGTTTTATGAAATTCTAATCAATAACAGGAATACCCCAAGAGAAAATAATCTTCAGAAATCTCAAGGTTTAAAATGATAAAGTTAAGCTTTGTGTTTGTATTTTATAGCCAATGAAAAGACTAGATCGATTTTTCTTCTTTTTTGTTCTTTTTGTTTTAGTCCACTGACACCCCAGTTAATTTCTGTCTCCATTCCATCAGTCACAGCTCACTTGTGATTAGACCACAGCTCCCAGCACGCCTTGGAGCGCCTTGGGAAGCCCTAGGAGGAGCTGGAGGAAGTTAAGGATGTCTGTACTGCTCTGCTTACTGTGTTTCCACTATGAAGTGGCAAGATAATAGATGAATAGAAATGTATTTGTCTCGATTGGACATTTTTTCGGACACATTTTCAGCAGGCAGGTAAATATTGGCTAGTGTGAACTCTGAGCCCAATTTGTGGGGGGAAAAAATGCCTATGGTCTTAAGCTTGATTCAGACCTTAAGTTTGCTTGAGTCAGTTTTTTAAACATGCATCATTCATCAACATTTCTAAGCCTAGAGGTCTGTGCTGGCATATGTGAAGTGATAAATATGGAAATGAAGGTACATCAGACTTCACATTACAATATACTGAGTCTGGCTGACTTAAAAATACCATGAAATAGCATATTGAAAGCATATTATGTTCAGCACCACCCATTTCTTCTTGACCATATTTGAACAATTTTAGAAACATTAACAGTAAACTGAAAAACTCCTACTTTGGACCCACCCTTATCAATATGGATGGTGCTCTCTCGCTCCAGCCTTGTTCCTCATAACACCTGCTAAGTTGGACAGCCTCAGGATGTTGTTGTCATTTGCATTTACTCGCATTTTGAGCATGACCCATTCAAAACCTTGGAGCAGTTAAAGATGTGTCTGATATGATGTCTTCCTCCAGGTGTGTATTTAAAACAGACAGAAAAATATATATATTTGCAGTAATAAATACTAATATAATTGATGGGAAATGAACTACTGAGTCCATAGGACAACTATAGGTTATATAATGTTTTTAGCCAGTCAGTCAGTCTGTCTGTTGGTTGGTCGCCACTTTGCTCCAGAATGAAATATCTCAACAACTATGGTATGGATTGCAATGGATTGAAATGTTGTAGAGACATTTGTGGTCTCCAGAGGATGAATCCTGCATTATGGTGATCCCCTGACTTTTCATCCAGCGCCACCATGAGCTTGACATTTTCATTTTTCAGTGAAATCTTGTAATAATCATTAGATGCATTGAATTAGATACAGACAGTCATGGTCCCCAGAGGATGAATCATAATGATTTGGTAACTCCCTGACTTTTCCACCAGTGCCACTATGAGGTTCACATTTTTGATTTTTAGGGAAATGTCTTGACAGCTATGGGATGTGTTCCCATGGTATTTTGTACAGATATTAATGTTCCCCTCAGGATGATTCATCGTAATTTTAGCGATCATCTGACTTTTCATTGAGCGCCATCATCAAGTCAAAGTTTTAATTTGTCCAATACTTTGGTTTATGCCCAAATACCTTCAAAAGTATATACAGTTCCATCAGCCACAACCTTTGTACTACATTACTGCTAAACATCAATACGCTAGCACTGTCATTATGCGCATTAGCTTGCTGATGCTAGCACAGCTGTGGACACTTAGGGCCGTTTCCAAAGTAGCCCACACACGCTCCCTACCCACTTCCACTCCATTTGTGCGTTCACCATATTAAGTGCCATCCCAAACCAATAAGCAGGGAGTGGAAGTGGGTTATAAAACCCTCCAACAGCAAGCTTGCATCGATGCTGACTTCTTGAGTATGTGCAACACCTGTTGTGTTGGTCATGGAAGACGCTCCGTGCAAATATTAAGTTCGGTGTGAACACCTGTACAAACATTTACTCAAACTACCTACTACTACTACTGCTCAAACTAACATAGACATTTATTATTGCCATGCAGATGTTAAAAACTTAAAGGTTACATTGAATTTAGGATCAAATATACCGTTCTCTAGTCTAGAAAACGGTAGACATGTTCATTTGATTGTAAGATGTTGTATATTTACAGGGACTGTTGCTAAAAACAAGCAGCTTATAAACATAAAAATGCAAACCAAAGAGGCTTGAGAGTAATTTTAGTATTATAATAATAGTATTTATTTTTCTCCATGGGCTTCGGCCTACTGTTGAGTGAATGTAATGAGTCTGCCACCTCACTGCCCACACTGGGGGGGTGTTGAACTCTCTCTCTCTCTCTCTATATATATATATATATATGTCTCCAGAGACAAGGATGTTCACAACCTCTGGATGTTATATCCCAATCAGTGGCATGAGCTAACTATACTTCTGAACACAAATTATAAAGGAAAAGGTAAATACATTTATTGTTTCAGTAGAAAAACATTCATTACTGTTTGTACACAAATGTAATTAGCACACATACATACTATCAATGCACCACAGGCTTTCAGTAATACTTGCAGTGTTACTTTGCCATTGTATTGCCATTTACATTTACAATATAACCCAGGATATTTGATGTGAATAATGAAGCTAGAAGGAAAATGTTTTTGAACTGCAGCATAACAAGTGGTCTTTAAAAATTGATCTTTTCAATGGCATTTCTGAAAAATGGCTCATCTCCACTTGTACAAAAGCATCACTATGCAAGGAGTGTACTGATGTGGCCTATACCCAGGAAATGTATTTTTGTATTTTGGATTACAAAAAGATTTTTAAAAAAAACAAACAAAAAACAACGAAAAACATCTACACCTTCTGGAAAATATCCTTCTCTCATCTTGCAACAGTTGATGGATGATGGCAACCATTGCCGCTCCCAAATAAAAACTGAATGACTGTATATATTGACCGTATATAAATATTTATATACAGTCAAAGATCCTGACAGATGCTGATCGGAAACCACGACACCAAAAGTTACAACACTTCCTGTTTTCGCCAGAGAGAGTGAAGTTCGCCCCAGAATTTGATGCTGAATTTATACCCTACACCTTAATGAAGGAAACATCATTCAGCTGTGAGTGTGACTACAAACAGAGTGCACCCCTAGACGAGGTGGGAGTGGCGAGGGTCAGTTTTGGAAAAGGCCCTTAGTCTTGTTAACTATGGGTAATTGGAACAGAACTATGTAGATAAGACATGTCTGATAGCTAAATGCAAATTCAAGTAATTTCATTTATTGTAAAGCATATTCTGTACATTTCAAATATTTCAAAAGATAAACTAGGTTTTTAATCATTTAAATTGAATTTATTTTAAATAACTTATTGTCTACAACCCCCCTAATGTTTTATAACCTAAATATATTTCTGATTTTCATCCACAATATACAGAGCTTGCAGGTTATCTGGGCAATTATCTGCTTGTTGTTCTCAGAATGAAAAGAAAACAGAAAGAGGCTGCTTTCACTGCTGCACAGCAAAGTTTTCCTAAGATTTGAGACTTCTACTTTTAAATCATGGCTAAAAACCTATCTGTTCATCGTTGCTTGTAATTAGATTTAGGGCTGCTTCAAATACTCACTGATTTCTTTCATTTCATCTTTTACAGTTTTTTGACTCTTTGTTTTTCCTTTTGCTGTTTGATTCTGCTGTTTCAATCTCAATGTCTTTTGTGGAGTACTTTCAATTAATAAATGAGCTACATAAAAAAATTGCTTTGCCTTGTCTAAAGTTCCAAGGGCATATTGGCAGTTCAGTACATCATCATGCTCTCTAAAACCGAATTGAAGGCGTTTAAAAGCTCAAAGACCTCAAAAGGAAAAAGGTCCATGACCCTATATTTTTGTCAGCATATTAGTGAAAAGGACAAAGATGCCAGGGTTTCCTATAAACCTGCATGCTCTGGCTAAAGGATGCCCAAATTCAAATACTTTAACCTGGACCTCAATTGATGTGGTCCCCATGTACTAGAACTTCACCCTCTTCAACAAATTGGGCCTGATGTGATTAGCACATAAATAATATTGCAAACTTCCAGATTCCCCCCCATGACCTAAAGACTGAGAGAGATGGAGGCAAATTCAGTGAAGTGGAAAATGATTAAATGCAGATGTTGGAGTGAGCGCAAGTAAAAGAGAAAGTGAGAGCAGGGGGGAAGCTTACCTAAGGGTGACATCTCTGGTACACCTGCCAAGTATGGTCCATCAAGAAACTTGGGCTCATTATCGTTGATGTCCTGGACTTTGACCACAAACTCAGACCTGGGCTCTACGGGTAAATTGGTAAGTCGGTCTACAGCTTGAGCTTGAAGGGTATAGTAGGCCTGTGCTTCCCGATCAAGGCGCTTCGTGGCGTGGATGTCTCCTGTGTTCTCATCAATGGTGAAAATGGAGGTGGCGCCCTCCCCTGATAACACATACTTCACCTTGCCATCTCCTTTGTCCACATCTGAGTGTAGCTGTTAGAAGAAAAGAGAACATTCAGTGTAAAGGTGGTCATACAAGAAAGTAAATAATCTCTTGGCACAAAAATAACCATAATGTTTGCCAGACTTAATAAAGAATGACTCAGGGGCTTTACTCTTATCCCTTACACACCACTCATATTCTGATCCTTCTTTATATGGAGCGGGTAATTTTTGACTTGGCTCAAGTATTCCTTTATAATTAGTTCCTATACCAAATTTTGAACCAAAAATGTATATTGCATCCATAGATATCTTATCAGTCATTAATAAATGGGTGATTTATCCTTCATTGCTGTCTCAGAGAGCAGAGAGAGTGTTTTCTTTACACCTCTTTATACTGCCCACAAACTACATGCCCTTCTTTTTCTGTCAATTGTACACAATCAACTCTGCATTGAGTGTATTAGTCAGAAAACAAAACAACAAATTGGTTTGCAAATTTCAAACAAATAAAACTGCAAAAAATAACTTTTGCAGTCCCTTTTTGTTGTACAGAAGTTGCATTTTCCTCTCTTTTATCCCCTTGTGGCAATAAACTGTAGGACTGCAGACTGATCAAGACGAAGAAGATTCAGACTACTGTACTGCTGTGGCTGCTGTGGCTGCTGTGGCTGGTGTGTGGGGAAGGTGGTGTTGCAGGAAAACCTGCTGTCAGTCATCAGTGACCGTTAACAGTCAGTCATCAGTGACCGTTAACGGTGACTGACGGTCAATCAGCCTGTGGAGGAGGCGGAGATGAGCCACTGCTCTCCATGCTGTCTGAGACACTAAATGTGAGTTAGCTCCGCTGGACAGCTTTGACTCTCTGCGTTGGTGCTTACATATGTGCGCCAGCCACCAGAGAGCACTCTGTAATCCTATTGGTCAACATCAAGGAACACATTGTAGGAGATGTCAAACTAGGCAGGAAAATAGAAACAATTCTGACATGCTAGACATTTGGGGGTGTTGTGGGGCGTCCCAGACACGACATCGCTGCTCTTCAATTATGTCACGCTACAGGGCCCGTTCATCATTCCCGCCGTTCATAATTGTATAGAAACCAGGTTGAATTTGTGTAGTCTGAACCCGGCATTAGGGTTTTTTCTTACTGCTTTCAAATGTCAAAATGGGTCAATTTAACCCAAACAGTATTTAAAGGTTAATGGATTGTCCCACTGGCAATTATTAAGTATTGATTGCACAAGTGAGTTTGATACATTGCATTATCTATTCTAAATTGATTAAACTTGGTAGTTTTAGTACATATAATGTCACTAACTTTACTTAATACATTTTATAAATATCAAACATTAAATACTATTAAAAATGTAAAAGTTGTATACAATAGTCAGTGTGTACACCATGTGAAATTCACTGTCATACCATTGCAAGCAAACACAGATCCAAATCAGATCAAAGGATCAAAACATGCACCATTTATGCACGAATGAATAATGTTACAAAAACCCATCACAATTTGCATTTTGCTACAAATAATGCAATGAACTGAAATGAAATGGTGCCGCTTATTGTAATGCCACTTTGACTTGCTAACTAATGCAATGGTTGTTACAAATGTTACAAATTACAAATTTCCAATTAAAACTTCCAGCAAAAACAAACTCATGCCTAACAAAATGTAAAAAGTAAAAGTAAACCGATGATGATTCACCAAATAGATCTATATAATTTACTTGTTTTCTGTAATTAGGAATGTCAAGATGAAAACATGTGTCTTCTACATTTAAAGATTAAATGCAAAGCTTTCAAAATGTGGAAAAAAACAGGCTGGCATTGGATTTTTAAAGCTTCACTAGGAAAGCTTTTATGTGAGAATACCTCTGCGTCAGTTGTGACCCCATACTGTATATTTGGCCTCTTTTTCAAGTGATAGAGTGTAGATACTTCTTTGGCTATATGTAGTAAAGAATCCAATATTCAAACCACCACTTAGCAGTGAGTGAGTCCTTCGTTGAGTGAAAGCTGGACTCAGTGTCCCATGCTGTGCTTCTTTTCATCCATTTTCTGCCCTTTAGAATAAAGTGAGCACATAAATGGTTTGGTACATGTGAATGCTCTCTATGCACTTTCTTGATGGCATACTGCATTACATGACATCTGGATATTACAGCTCAAATATTTCCAATAGCTCCCTCTCATTGCCATTCAGAGCAGCAACCACCAAAAGTGTAGCTTTACGTTTATCCACTACTGATATCAAAAAAGGATTTTACAGGTTTTTGCCCTCCGAGGATTAACAGCGAGAGCTCACGTCATGTACCAAGAGCCACACTGTCAGATCAGTCCTTTTTGATGGCCATATATACCATTCCTCTCTAAAACTGGTGGAAGACCAAATGATGGTCAAGTTCAAATCTTCAAATGAAATCTTTTCAATCTCAAAAAAAGTGGGCTGCCACCATGAACAAAGGTTTTTGTTTCTTGTAGTAGCTAGAAAAGGAGGAGTTGTTATAATGTCTTATATACAGGTATAAAGGTCGACAAATAAATCAGACAAACTACACTATTATCATAAACCTTTGTAGTCACCGCAACAACTCTCTGCTTATGACAGGGTTTTAATCACTGAAGAATAAGTCACGAGTTTAAAGATGACTTTAAGACCCCTACTCAAAGTAAATCTCCAAAAAATAATCCTTGAACAACTCTAAAGAAAGAACACTTGAAGCTTGTTGGAGCATCAAAAATGACCACGTCAAGTAACCAACCCTGAATAATCCTGTTTGAAGTCAGAGCTGTCTGATGGCCATCAACCCCTTCGATGTGCTGAACATCAGTGTGATCACAGAAACTGCCATATTTCTTAGGGAAAAGCTTAGACAGATAGAGAAGACTTAAAAATGTTTTGACCGTTTTCAACTGTCAGCATCGAGCAGAGTGCATATTTCTGTCTTTCCTTTATCACCTTGAACATGATAAAACACCTCAATTAACAGCAAAGCCTGCAGAGCAAGCTTTTAGTTGATTTTTAAGGGAATGCTTTTCCTTGTTCTCAATATTCGCTGTTAAAAGGGCACTTAAAGCTTCAATTGAACCTGTAATATCCACACTTCAATAGTGTTCTCAATTTACCAAGTGTTTTGAATCTTGCTGCCTCTAACACAATCAAATCAGGAAGGATCTGGCTGGTCTGTCTGCTAAAATAGCTCTTCCCAGCTAGTTTTGCGTTTTACTCTCAAGCCTATTGCACTGAGACAAATGGTGTTAAGTAAACTCTGCCAATGATTAATCTTAACAACAAAACAATACTAGATCAAAACCTTGTATATGGCTGTACCGTATATGAAGAGCTAGAGGGCTTTTAATTTGATGACGGATACAGGAACGCATGGTGACCAAGCCCCCAGGAAGTGCACGGGGCTTTGACTGAAGCCAATTTGACATAGGACCTTTCTCAATACCATGTATGCCAAGTTCCGATTTGCATACTTGCTAGTTCGGACTTGGCACGTTCGACTCAGGAGTACAAACTTCAGAGGACAGGAGGACGCAATTGGAACAGTAGTGTACCTGCTCACAGCAGGAGCTTCAACACAACTACCTGACTGTACTGTGACAAAACAAACACTTTTTTTCTCACAAAAAAACAACTTCATTGACAGAGAAGTGCAGTAAATTATGTTATTCAGTCTGTAATGTAGCTATAATAAAATCTATACTGTTGTGTAGCTTCATAAAACAAAACTAAATTTAATATAGACTGATCTGTTCATTTTAAAACATTTACATTTATTGAAAAGTGGTGATATCTGTACATATAGAGTCCCAGAGGCAGCGCTGTTGTTCTGTCCAGTAAAAACATGAAGCTTCACTTTACATTCAGACAAACTAATGTGGCAGCTACAATTGTAAAATTTCATCTGTGAGACAACGATCTTCCAGAAGAAATTATATCATATATCAAAATCCTGCAGAGACATTAGAGCCAGCAGTAAATCACCAAAGAGCTTCACAGATCAGTTCATCGGATCATGTTCTCTCCGAGATGACGACGAATGTTGACCGGACGATCATCTCAGGAGTATGGCGAGTGGATATAGCCAATTAAGGATTGCCAGGAGATGGAGAAGGAGCAGTTTACCCTTCCATCGCTGCCAAACTGTGTGGAGTTTTGAATGAGATTGATTAGGACTGCAGACGTTAAGGCGAGTGCATGGAAGGAATTCCTACTGATGACGGTGTGACAGCAGCGTGCATCATAATTTGCTGTATAAAAATATGTCTACTAAGTCAGTCAGTCAGTGACAGACAGACATTCAGGTTTGTAGGGCTGGCTCCACTGTTGTGGTCCAAAAAAAAACAAAAAAAACCCACACACTAGAATAATGTCCACAACCAAGGCTGACTAATCTAACTAAACTGTTACTATACAGTCAAAGTTGTACCGGGGAAATGACAGAATAATTAATGAAAGACATTAACCCTAACGCTAAACATCAAAAATGTAAGCGGTAAAACATAGAAAAACCAGTTATATTAGGGTTAGGGGCTTTAGGGGTACTTTCTGGCCCTTTACTATGGCATCACACTTGATTTTGCTGACCCTCCTCCCTGTCATTTCAAACTCAGCTGCAAACCACCTCAAGGCATGCTGGATGCATCATAAAGCCAATAGTACTGTATCATCAGCAAAGAAAAAGTAATGCAATCCTGAAGTCACCAAACTGGACGTCCTATTCCTCGGCTGTGTCTTGAGATTTTGTCCCTGAAAATAACTAAATAACAAACAAAGCTGGTAAAAATGCATAATCTTCACTAAGAATGCTCCCAAATCACTGCTGGAAATGCAAACACAGCTCTCACATTTGGCTTCAATGCCTCATACTCCTCTAGCAACCCCACAAGAATTTCAGGGGGGAATTTATATCAACATTATCCAAGTTCACAAAACACATGTAAACTGGATGTTTCAAGGAGGAGGATGTTTCAACTGCAAGGAGCTGATCAACTGTTTCAGGAGCAAGATGGAATCGGAGGCTCGTCAATCAGTAGGAATCTCCTTGTCAGCACCTTTGTCAGACTGGTCTGTGCTTCCTCGAGGAGCCTGAGGCATTGTTCCTGAACTCCAAGTGACACTGAAGAGGCATACTACCATTGACAGCCAGAAAACAGCCAGAACCTTTTGCATCTCAAAGCAAATTTCCTCCACCCCCAGAACCCTGCAACTGTGACACTTTTTAACTACTTCAGTAACCTCCACCAGGGAGATGAGTAAGGCTTAGGGGGAGTCTTCCGATACGTCTTCCTCTTGGAGGCCATGTCAATTGGATTCAGGAGTTTATCATTGTGTTACTTGTACAGCACAATCCCTAGTTGAGGTCAGCAGCTAATTATTATGAAAACGGTCAAGGCAAAGGCCTGCCCTCTCCTTTCCTCTCTAGTGTCATCTGAATGTTTGCCAGAACCTCGTTGACGCTGTATGATTATTAATATACTTACTAAACCTGACCCAGTGCTTAAGAGCACAAAAAAGTACAGCTACTACTGAAATAGTTTACTGAGAAAATTAAATTTGAGCAACTTAATTGTTTTTTATCTTTTTGCTTTTTACTGAGTATGTGCCCATTGTGTACTATGCTATTCAATTAAGTTCTGGTCTCTGTAGGTGTTTTGTGTAGAGCAATGACAAAAACCTATTGTACACTATTTCTTTTTATATTACAACAGGATTATTGCTGAAACTCTTCTTTCAATTTATTTGTAAATGTCAACATCTCATTATGGCGTAAATAACAATGGTATTTCAGGTTCCAAGCCAGCACCGCGGGGGTGGAGAATGATTAGGTCAATATTATATTATATCGTGGCGCTGAAGGAGTACATGCTGAACAGAGGATACAACAACAAAGGTCTTTTATTAATGGAATCCATCAGCGAGTTGATGGATGCCACGTTAGGGGCATGATGATTGCATCGGTTGTGTCCTCAAGCCTCAGCATGCATATGCCGCCTCTCTTATGGAGCTGAGCATGTTTATTCACCATCTCCCGCTGTTAGGAGCAAACTTGTGGTAAATTGTCAGTCGTAGAGAAAGTCAACATTTAATCTTGAGGAAACCATCCATGGCCGTTTATTTCCGGTAAATGCCATGGACAAGAAGGACAAAGCTGACAGGCCACAAAGAATGCAAGCCAGGTCAGGGGTCAAGCACACTTAGTGGTCTTTTCAGTGAACTGTTTGACTTGCTCCATCTCCCACTCTGCCTGGCAGTAGAAGGACACACAATCGTATAGCAACTGGCTTCACATATTCCATCTTTAAATCTCATCAACACTGAGGACTACATAAAATATGCATAGCTTGGCAGGGCTTATTAAAAGTATACCCTGGTCAAATACTTTTTTCTCTCATTAATCTAACCCATTTTAAAACAGTCACTGCTCATTTTCAGGTGGTATTTGAAGTTTCAAGTCGTATTACTTTTACAGAGGACTATAGTTGCTTCACTTGCAAAAATGTAAATACTCCTCTATAATTCTTTTCTTTGCTTCCCTTGAGGTGAGTGTAACACAGCATGCCGCACGGCGCTGCACGGCGGTGTAGCTCAAAGGCACTCCCAGGGATTGTGAAGGAGGGGTGGGATCTGAACACGAACCCTTCTGAAATCAGTGCTGACACTTATCATCACTTTGTGTGCAGGCAGTTCTCCAGGGACCAGCCTGTTGGCTTTGTGTTTGCTTGTTTACCTTGTAGCGAGGGAGAAGGGTAGAAAGAATAAAAGAACCCATAACAACCAACTACTACATGCTTGTCCTATCAATGAAACACAATGTGTTCAAATTGTTCTAGCATTTGAATTTTCATTTTTGCCGTTCTGTGCTAGATGAAAACTCATGTTGGAAGGTGTGTAATTCTATTTTGTTACACCGATTTGGCTTGGCTCTTTACAACACTGGAAGTAGAAAAAAATACAAGAGACCTCAAATAAGATAAAACAAAAAAAAAAAAAGGCTTAAACCCAGACAAATGTTTCAAGCTTTGTATATGTGCCTCTCTTGAGGAGATTACAATTTCTTCTATTAAATGGACTGTGCACAATCCAAAATGGATACAAAAATCCATACCTACAGGCAACCTGTGAGCAATACTGAATCCAGTACACCACAACAGCCTCTGCCGCTGCTCAAGAGCCGTTAATCAACAATCGCCCTCGAGATATTTCACAGAGCAGTTAGAACGACGGGGCTTAACAGGGTCTCTATGAGCAAGGTAGTACAGTATGTATCACAAACAATCCAAAAATAAAACGTGAAGCAGTGAGGAGTGTGCACTTCCACAACGTTTTCTGTCCAGAAATGTATGTCGCACAGGAAACCTGCACATAATCATCCCTACCTCAGTGTAAATTATATACACATATATATTTTATCAAGTACAAATCATACATTTGCAATGAATAAAGGATATTACTGGACACTCAGTGTCACATGTAAATCCGGCAGGGAGTTAAATAAAGCATACATGAAAGCTCAAGTAGAAAAAGGACACCATAAGGGGGAAGAAGGGTCATTCTGATACAAAAAAGGGCTAAAAATGCAGACGGGGGCTTCAGTGCAGCTGTCACTGACATCAGCTCCCGACATGCTTGGCTTTTCATCTGTTCACTTGGCCATGTTCTGGTGAGTAGCCATGGTGCTGTGCTCTGTGAGAGGCTCAGCGGTTCAGCCTCTTCTCTTTCATTTCAAGTTGGGAGGTGGGGAATTAGCGATCACCATGGAGAAACTGTTCGCTATCGCACAGTACAGTGTGCATGGGATCTGCACACATAGACTTATTCTGCTTAATTTTATTAATGCGTGTCTCATTGTTTTACTTTTGCTTGCTCCATTTTATTAGCTCTGTGAGTCTCACTTCTCCCTTTCCCTTATCTTTTATGTTTTTTTATGTTGTTTATTTTTATGTTTTTGCCTCTTTATATATGTTGTAATGCTTTTGTATTTCATGTTCATTATCTTTTTTTCACAGATTATAAAACCCTTTGCAACTTTCCTTTTGAAAAATGATCATTGTCATATCCAACCAGTTATATAGACCTACAAGTATGCATATGAGCATGCAAACCCATATAAAAGGGCTTCCTTTTGTGAATAGTGCCACAGGAAATTGAGTCCACTGAAATGAGGCAGATTGTAATATAAAGACATACAGTTTATAACAGCATTAACCTGTCTACAATTTGTAAGATATTACTGAAACACAGATATTTCCAGTAAAGTGCCCTATCTCAGCAACTAGCCTTGTGAGCAGCTGTATTGTTTCCTGACCATTTGCAGTTAATATTATTTATCTAATGTCTCTTTTACTACAATATCTATAAAACAGATATTTGCTTTGCCAGATGAAAACATCCTTGAGCAGACAGACATTTGGTGCTGATAGAGAGGACATTTTTCTTTCTATCTCTACTTGAATATGTAACTTAAGTCTTTATCTCATTTGGAACACATTTTGGAGGCTCATGTTATTACTAGAGACAAGTCTGTTATTCTGAGCATTATTCTTACTTACGCTGGAGAGCAAATCAACAGATACTGTATTGTACTACTACAATTTTTGCAGTAACAGGTGTCAAGTTTAAAAAGGTTAAATCAACACATCCTCCTAATTAAACAACCAAATAGGTCAATTGTACTGTGCTCTCCAGAATGACCCATAGGAATGTTTTGTAATATGCTGCCTCTATCATCAGCTTTTCAAAATTGTTACATCATCATCACATCACTGTTACAAAATAATGATGTTTTATGATGTGACAGCGTGGTTATGGTCTGGTTAGGTTTAGACACAAAAAACACTTGGTTAGGGTTTGGAAAAGATCATGGTTTGGGTTAAAATGATCACTTGAAACGCGATGTGGGTTAAAGTTACTACTTCCTTAAAGTTAGGCAACCTTTGTCGTCATGGCATCAGTAAGCACCATGAAAATCATAGTTACGGTTTTTAAAAAACTGTCCCGACTTACTGTTGGAATCGTTACACTTGAGATAAAAACGGGAAGCAAACAGTGGTCTCCTGCAGCTAAGTCCACTTTTTGCCATCTATCTATCTAGCCATCCACCCAACCCACCACCTCCAAATATATTATGTCACCTAATATTGACGTCATCTGAACTGCTTCACTTCTCTGGGTCATAATTACTGTGGTCACTAGATGGCATCTGTCACTCAAACGTAACTATAGGTTGTTTTTGGCGACTGAATTTATGACCTATGCTGTTGTTTTTCTAGGGCGGACGGGCTGATTTAAATGTATGAATTCAACTATAGAAAGGACACATTTTTTCTGAAAAAAGTGTGCTCACTTATAGTGAAAATTGTTGACATAAACAAGGTAAAATGTCTTCAAATGTGCATGTAAAATGTATGGGAGTTGCAGTTTACGTTGAAGCACTTAGAGGTGGTGAAATGTCAGATGAAGATGACACACTGAAAGTGTTTGAAATGTCATTAGAAGTTTTAGTATTGAAAAGAGCCGAGATGTCAGCTGAACTGTAAGCAATGAAAGCAGTCAAAATCAGTGTAAATGAAATTGCTGGGAGCATTTTTGGAAATGTTTGTCTCAAGTCTAAGCCCTGTAGTCAGCTGACATTTAATATATTGAAGCAGTTGAACTGTCAGTTTGGATAGTTGAAATGTGTACACTGTAAACTGTATTAGTGTCAGATGGTATGTAAGCAGTGACATCAGTTGAAATATCAATATTGTAGTTGATGTGTCAGTTTGAACAGAAAAAAAATCTGTTGAATTTTCATCAAAAGAGCAACACAATGTGTTTTTTCTATTTATTAAACAAAAATAAGGAGAGATTCTATTTTCTTGCCTGAATGAGCTGATTTAAAATGAGCAAAAAAAGGCAGTTTAACAGGCTGTTAAGTCTATACAAATAAATATGTGTGATGGCTTGACAGCAGGGACAAAGCAAATGCAGATAGGTCTTTTTAGAGGATAAATGGGGAAATGCAGAGAGGCAGTTTTCAGCAGGGATAAGGCAGGGTTCACTGCTCGCTTTCTCTCTCTCTCTCTGACGTGGCGACTGTTCACATAATGAGCATCGGCTTTCAATCAAAGTTAGAAATTATTTACAGAATTCTGACTGCCATTGATACACTTTGTCTCCATCAGACAACGTTAGCTCATATCTGCACCTGCTGGCTGAGTCATAACACCAAAGAGATAATAGCCCCGTTTCAATATGGAGAAAAGGAATTTGGATTTCCATAGAAATAACAATTTTAGTCAAGATCTCTAATATGAAAACAAAATGCATACCAGCACACATTTTTTAATCCCAAGTTCTGACCGAGTCCTTTATTTAAATCTGACATTCATGTTTCTGTCAGTAAAATAGCATTAAAACGAAAACTAACATGGGTGTGAGCTACATTTATTCATACATTGGGCTGTGCTCAATGTAACCGTGAAATATAATGTGCTCATAGCCTGTGGTGCACAACAGGCTCTGTTTCAACAATCTGAAACAATTACATCTGACAGAAAACAATGGAGCAGCCTGTAAATTGTGTTGGTGAAAGTTACAGGGGCGGAAAACAGGCCGTTCCAAGTCCAAACCGCATCTCACTTTTTTAGAAGAAATAACTGACGGCAAAAACGATTCACGATTGGCAATGAATCTCCGCACAGACATTTTTACTTGCAGTGGAAGTCAGCAGATGTACAAAGGGCATTAAAAGTATCAGGTGTGGTGTCAGAAATTGAGAAACTCATTTTTCTGATGCTGAACAGAAGCAGCTGTATCAGCGCCAATGGCAATGTTACAGATAGAAAAGTATCACTGCACCTCTAAAAATACTACAAATACCATATGAACAGACAAATACATGTGCACACAAATGACAAACTGCACTTAGAAATAAAGTATCTATTTCATCAAGCTCAAGCTCCACTGACCAACATGAACTTTTAGATATATTTCAAATGTAGGAAAATTTTTCATAATTTACTTTAGCACAATAAGACCGTGTTTGGAGTCGCTCTTGACACACACACACATGTTAATTAAAGACATGCAGGAGTGCTTCCCAGGCCTTTCAATCTGGTGCCCTGCCGCCTTTTCTGGTTTGCCAGCCTTGTCACCATGCCGATTTGTCATCCACATCAATGAAAGTAATCAAGCTAGCAATCAGGGCAAGCTTTCAATTTATTTTTTATTTTGTGTCTGTGTGTCTCTGTGTGAGCGTGTGGCATTCAGCTGCCCTCATCACAGAGATGCACATAAATGGAAGACAGGAATAGGCATTGCTTTCAAAGTATTATGAGGGAGGGAATCAAAGCTCTTTTGTCACAAAAAGGCTCCTTAGATGCTATCTTTGTGACGACTGCTTTTTTTTTTTTTTTTTTCATGTACAGGCTAGAACTGACAGCCTATTGATGGACAAATCTAAATGAAAAAGTGAACAGCGAGAAGGAAACTGTATTTACATATCAGGTGGTGTTAGTATAAGAAATCACTTCATGGTGGTCCTACAATGACAGTTGTTATTCCTTTTTTCTGCAGGTTAAACTGAACCAAACAAACACAGTAGAAAAAAACATAGCACTTCACTTTTAGTAGTCTGTCGGCCCTGTCCAACCAATATAAAGTGCTGAAAACACAAACTGCATTTAAAATTCAATTTCAGAATTTGAATAACTATGTTTGCAAAGTTGGCTCCAATATGAGAGACATTTGTTTGGGTGCTGGGTGCTATGGACTATGGGCGCACAAGTCACACACTGTCAAAACCACATACAAACCTCGTAAAGTGAGAAAAAAAGACCTAATTTTTACTGCTAGGGACAAAAGCAAGATATACAGTACAGTACAGTACAGTACAAGAGGCTACAGTGGGTTATAAATACTTGACATACCGTTCCGAACCTCTGGTCCCAGTCTCAGATTTTTCAGGCTCCAACTCTGGTTCATCCAGAATTACAACCTTTTGAATTCACTGAAACACAGTGTTTTCTCCAAAGTTCACATGGCCATATGCCAAATAATATCTTTTTTAAAATAAATGTATCAACATTTGACACAGTCAGTTTGCACAGCCCTTGGTCTACTTACCTGCTTTTCAAATGTGCTATTATGATAATTTAATTGGTGTACTTTTGTTTCGCTGGAATTAGAATTTCATGTAAAATGAAGCAAAATAAAAGGTAAAATTGGACTGTTATGGAAGATTCAAAATTCAAAGGTTTTATTTGTCACACACTCATACAATATTTGCAGTGAAATGAAGGCTGTTATACTTCTAAAGCTGTGCTACCAGTGAAGGTTAACAATTATACTTTTATACATGATGTCCAGTGGACAAGGTGAAATAGCAAAAGCAAAACATACACTGAACAAAATTTATATCAAAATCTGCATCTAAATACATTATGTAAACCTTGTGATCATCCTAATATTTTTGTTCATACAGAAGTTGTGTTTCTCATAGGTCGAAATAAGCCAAACGGCCAAAGTGCTATTGTAAGATGGTATAAAAACATATAAACAAACCTTAAATTTAGATCAATTTAAGTTGTGCCTGTTTTTTTGCCTGCCTGTTGTCACAGCCTACATCTACCTAGATACTGAAAGCTTAGACCTAAGTGAATTGCTTTCAAGTGATTCTTCCCTGAGTCCAACTGAGTTCATGTTTAAAAAAACGCTGTGACTGCCTCATTTTCCCATAGAAAAACCTTTATCTGAAGGAATTGCATGATTATAAAATAGAATACAATTCTAGCTACTGCAGAGGCAGAAATACCATTGAAGATGAGGGACATTTAGCAAGAAATAAAACACTTTTACATGTGTGTATTGCCCTCTTTCCAGGTCAAAGTAATGAATGAAATGAAATTATTCATCAATGAAACTAGTGGTACTTTGTGGGTGTAATTTTTCACAATGCAGAATTAACCTTTTCAAGTCAAAGAAGTAGGCTTTTGTCACCCTGAGTAAGGTTAACCTCACCTTCTTCTGGCTCTCTGTAGAAAACCGTTCACAAAATCACATTTTCAATATAAAAACATGAGTGTCACAAAATGTTCAGTTGTCAAAGAATTACTGCGGCAGTGAACCGTGCTCCCAAGCGACTACTGCTAGTTTCTCTACCATTACTTTGTCTTTTTCATTCTTGATCTTACTGTATGCGTGACATCTATGTAAGTTGAAAACCCTAACACTTCTTCCTCGGCTCACAAAAACAGAAGTCCGCTTTGTGTGGTCTCCTCTGAAAAGTTAAAATGTCTGACAACTTTAGAAAGTGCTTCACTCTGCCAACAAAGATGACAATCCTTTCCAAAGTGGCTGCTTTCCATCTGTCTTGCAGCCGCTCCCAATTGTCTTTCCAATGAAAAAGGCCTTGGCAGTTTGTTAAAACACCTTAAAACTGCTTTTTTGGGGATAAAATGAGGAATGTATTTCTACAGCTCCATGTATTGGAATGCACCAAACCTTCTGTGTAAAAATGACATTAAAACGGCTGTAGTTATATTGTCCTTGTTATATATTTGTTTGATGTCTGGAAGTACTATTAAAAGATAACTGGATTTGGTTTATATGTCTTCCTAGCCATCTGAGAAGCTTTATTAGTACTGACTGATAATCATTGGGAGTTCTCAGATATTTAAACCTCTGCAGGTGGTTTGGGGTCGTTGAGAACCCATGTGAGGTTGCGTGGTACTCATAAGAGTCATCAGAGTCATGTTAATTAAACTGTGAAGTGGTGTGCAACTGCCTGGGAAGGGGTTGCCTAACAGCACTTCAAGTAGTTGATAATCACAGAACTCCTCTGCACAGGGATTATTGTTTCATCCAATACATTTTTATGAATGGTAATGTCGGTGAGTCACCACCACTTTAGTCCAGACTGAAATAACTCAACAGCTATTTAGGGGCTTGCTAGGAAATTTAGTACAAATAACCATGGTACACAGATGATGAATCCTAATGACTTTGGAGATGCCTTGACTTTTGCTCTAGTGCCAACTGCAGGTTAAACTTTCCATTTATCCACTGAAATATCTCAACATCTACGAGATGGATTGGCACAATTTTTTGTTTTGACATTAATGGTTCTAAGATGATGTATCCTAAGGACTGTGGTGATGCCCCAACTTTTTCTCTAGCACCACCATGAGGTTGACATTGACATTTGTGGTTCACAGTGAAACATCTCAATAAATATTGGATGGATTGCCATGACATTTGGTACAGACATTCAGGTCCCCCAATTTTGAAATATTAGTAAGCTAACACGCTGAACTAAGATGGGAAACATTATGCCCACTAAATATCATGTTCACATTGTCAATATGAACGTGTTAGCATGTAGCTCAAAGCACCACCTCTTAGTACCACCTCACAGAGGCACAAATGAGGCTGTAGACTCTCATCTTGTCAGGATGTAAATATCCTCATGTATAGAAACTCAGTACCACTTAATTCATTCTCTATTCATTCATTTCCACATATATTTCCCCAATCTGCCTGTAATGTCAATCAGACCACATCGAATTAGATACATTCACTTGCTTGTTTGCAATAGTGCCCATCTGTCTAGAAGCTTTGTGTCTATATAACACAGTCAACAAACATCCAGAGGGTGTAATATAATAATTTCTAACAGCTGTGAACACGAAAACATCATAACATATGTGGGATTGTGTTTACATACCAACAAGTAAGATTCTTTGACCGACAACATCCTGTATACTGCAGACAAATGGTTATTCATAAATGCTCTGACTGTAGAGTTTAAGTGAAACAAATCAGTCACTTACATGTTCTACATTTCTCCTCATCTTCAGTGATTTTGACATTAATTCCTATATTTTTGAATGCGTGGGGAAGCACAATTGCCTATGTTTGTTTTTCATATGCACAGACTCTCCACAGCAAACAGGTTTCAACAGTGTTTGACACACATAATTTTGATTAAAAACCTGTTCAGTGAAGAGTACTCATCGCTCGGAGCACTCTGAGGTGACCGCCAGATGACAGTGACATTAATAATCTCTTCTCAGGCGCTAGTCAACTACAATACATGGATGAAGATGACCGACAAGGACGATGAACAATCCAAATATTGGAGACGTGGATAAGGAGAACGATAACCACGTTATGCTTTTCCATAAATCACACAATTCCAAGAACAGGGGAGGAACGCTACTTAATGATTTAAGATTCTTTCCTTTAGGTGTTCTGGCCTAGGATGCAGGGCTTTGAGGAACTGGCTATATATATCCTGGGTTTGAGACCCATTGTCATTTCCCATCTCCCTTTCTTCTCTTTTGGCCAGATTACAAAAAACTGTTTTTCAAACAGACATTAAAAAGATCAGTGTGTTGCCTATCCAGACTAAAATCTGCATCCAATTGCCATTTCTGGGAGATCCAAAAATAAATCATTCTAAGGATAAAATTGATGGACATGACATTTCTGAAAAGATCACCAATTCTAAAAAAAAACATGCTTTTTGAAATTAAAGAGAGAAAAAAGATGTAGACTGCTAAAGACAATACATCAAAAAATAAAAAAATGTAATGTAAAGTAATGTAACCTTAACCTCAACAACAGTTTCTGTTGTCTAACTTTAACACTTAATCTAACCTCAAAATTTTTGTTGGTTCTGAGCAGAACCCTACACTTTAATGTCCATCACAGGATAAGGCTGGTGATTTTCTGTATTTTTCATATTGTCAACAAATCACATGTCCAGAGCCAAACCAACAATGAATTGATCTACTTACAAGTATTATGTGTGTATCCAAAGCCTGATATATCTGATTCCTTTGTACCAGAGACCTCCCTTGTTGTCCCAGAACTATTAAAAACACGTCAATGAGCCACACTGTTGTATTGGGTGACATGTTCCTTCACCATGAAAATTACAGTCACAGTAGTTTGTTTAGAAACGGCTCCAAAGACTAATAACAGTGATCACATTTTCAGTCTCCGGAGAGTAGTTCCTTGCACAACAACAGAGGTCTACGGCTCAGAGGAATAAGATGTATCAGGCTCTGGACACAATACTTGTAAGTAGATCAATTCATTGGTTTGGCTTTGAACATGAGATTTGTTGATAATAAGAAAGACATAGAAAGTCACCACCCTTATCCTTTAAAGAAACAACATTTTTTGCATTGACAACACCCTAATAACTGTGCAAATGGGTTTTCCAGTTTGTCTAGTTGTTGATCTCCCAAAATCTTTGTATAAAAGTCTAAACTTGTCTACACTTGTAAATAAGACACTGTGAAATAACTAATTATATGAAAAAATAAAGACAACATACATAATCTAACTATGAAATTGTAAGTCGATACATTTTTAAAACTCAGCTGATTGTTATAAAATGTTTATTTTATCCTGCTTCTTTTCACAGTTTATTGCAAGTCATTTTTATTTCTTCTCATTTTTTTCTGTCTGTTTTGATTTCACAACACAGTTTCTCCCTAATGACCAATTTAATTTGTAATGCCACCTTTCAACTTTTATTCTGACAATAAAGTCATATATTATTAATTAAAGTGAAAAGCATCTAAGTTATGAGTGTGAAACTTTCCTTTCAAGAGCTGCTTTCTGTAACTGAAAGGGAAAAGATGGGATGGGGAGGGGAGGGGCCCAACGTTTGGATGAGCAGGACGAAGTGAAGTGAAAGGGCAGGCCTCCTCAGTGGTGGGAATAAATACTGTCGTCACCAAAGGGAAATGCTCCATTTGTTTAATGTGCCATTTCCAAAGTGGAACCCTTGTAATCCTACAGACATGGCAAGCTCACCGCGTATACCACCCCTCTGGAATTTGATCAGAAGTAAAACTGTTTACCAATGTTTGGAGCCTGACATTTATTGAAAGTGGCCTTTAGTAAAAGTCATAGCTGAAGCGTGAAGAGGTTTTCTGATGAGCCCTGTGAAGTTTCTCCATCTTCTGGGCCATTAAGACAGACGCTGGTGTGTTAATAGAGCAATATATTGTACAGTATCAGTCCCAATCAGCTGAGAAACAGGCACCCACAGGGGGCTCAACTTTTATACAAGTATTTAATTAGACATGTGCAAATCAGTCACACAGCAAAAGACTGAACTGGGGCTGCTATTTAAGGTTTGAGATTGCACTGAGACACTTTCAGGAAGCTGTCAATTACAAGTGCTTGTGGAAGATGAAAAAAAACATTGAAGTGTTGTTTTTTTCCTCTGTGTGCTTTTGTGTGTTTTCAGCTAATGATCCAGCAGTAACTTGTAGGGATTACACAAGTTTGCAGTTATCTAACAACATTTTCACTAAATCTCCTTCACACCATGTAAGCTCCTGTTATTTTCAATGAATGAATATTTGGTTAAACCAGAAACTTTTGGCACTACATTTGGATAAGACACCTCAAAGCAGACACCCTGGAGTAGGAGTATTTCCTTTGTGAGTAAATGTGATATTATGAGCTACTGTGCTCCATCTCGAGCTCACATGACTTGAGAATCTTGTTGTCAAGAACAAGTCAACTTTGATTTCTGTCTCCTGCTTGTGGGAAACCAATGTGTTGCTCCTGTCTCTCTGCCATCGCCTTAAGTATCCCAGACAGCACAAGAGTAAGTGTGACATCTTTGCTGTATATGTCACCGTCTGCTGAAAAGAACCCGCAGGCCCAGAGATGAAGAGTCAGCAAAAGCTTGGGCAACACAGGGATGTCATGACTTCAAATTGCAAATCAAACCGTCGCATGACTTGGCAACTACATTTCACCACATCCTCTATCTGTAATAAGGTGGGTGTAACATTGCCTCACTATGAACAAGAAAGATGGCATTTTACTGCATGAAAGTCCAACTGAAATTTAAATTCTCCTCACTGTCTGTGTAAGGAAAATAACCTATTATGATAATGCAGCTATTATGCATATTTTTCCATTTTTCAAAGGAGGATAAAACCATTTTTGGACATATTTGCATCAAAGATTCAAGCCTCAGGGTGGCAGCTGTTGAATGAGAAACAGAGTCATTGGGAGAGGCAACAAGCACATGCTGGCTGGTTTCTTAGCACTGGTTATGTACCGTTGGCTTCTACTTTGTGAGTAGAAGCTGGTTAGCCTAGGTAGCTAACATAGCTTGCTTACGTTGACTTTTCATTATGTTATTTCAATACCTGTTGAGTCATTGGCATCTCTCACACATTCAATGTTGTTTCTGTTCCATATTATACAAAGGCGGGGGTCAAGCTAGCATTACCTGCTTTCATGGGTACAGTAGTAGTGACGGCAAATAACCAAACTGTCAAAACTCACAAGAATGGTAAGTCCTGTAACGTGAACACTCTGTACATTAATTTATGATTTGTCTCATGACATGGATTCATTTAGGGACTCACGGAGAAATATACAGAATGCAGAAACCACAGAAGGCAACAACACAGGCCCCCCCAGCTAGCTAACTACTTATGTGGATGTTGGAATTGAAGTGACATAACAACTACTATTAACTATTAAAGATCCCCTCCAGACATGTTTTAAGATGTATATAAAATGTGTGTTTGATATGGTTTTATCCACAAAAATAGCTCAACTGTCTCGTTAAAATCTTGAAAATTAATTGTACTTCTTCCCTCTCATTAAAAATTCCATAATCTATAAATATGCAAATACATTTCATTTCAGAAATCAAACTGTTGGACACAAGATGTCTCCCACTAAACTGTAAAGTTCATTCTCAGTGTTTGTGCACTGGAGGCTTCAAGTTTCCACATCACACTTGTGTAAACTGAATATTGGACCAGGATTGGCCTCCAAACTTGTTGTGATGTCACAAATCATGCTCGCCCACCCCTTAAAATCTGATATTCAGTGAACACAGAGAAACCCTCCACTTTCAGCAGATAAATGGGAAAACAGCCTTCAAGTGTCAAACTCTGCACTTGTATCATTCTGCACAGTGAATCTCAAATATTCAACAGTAGGATCAAGAAGTAGAAAAACATTTTTTTGAGTGGCCACATAGATAGTGTACCAATGAAATATTCCAAAGCATAAATTAACACACACACGGTTCAACATTGAACTATGCCCTGAATACCACATGGGTGAATTCAGCAGATTTTTTTCTTAACAAAACAGATAGAATGTGTCTATAATAATAACGATAACAATTTAATTTCCTCGTTTTGTTCGGCACATACAAATGATTGAATCAGGTTAAAAGTGCAGAATATTTGCACCTCAGAGTCCCCTACATTTACACGGAGGAAATCATTTTGTACATTGTAGATTCAGATTAGATTTGTTTATTTATGCACGTTATTTAGTCTATATGGAGGTCAAACAAAAGCATAGGCTCATACTGTGTCTATCATCCATTATTAATGTTCAGTGCAAGTACTGTAAAATTACTTTTTTCTGTTTAATCTCAGCTGGCCTTGTCGTCCTCTGCTTCTCTAAACGATTTCCTGCATTTCCCAAAAAAAAAAATTGACAACCCCTAGAAAACCTACCTGAGGCTGCTGTATCAAGCAGCTAATTTTATGTAGGTGGAGAGAGAAATAGATACTGTTATTAGATATCTATAGTAAGAGCAAGAGATCAAGTGTTTTGAGACCAAACTCAACATTCAGGTTGATGTCTTCTTTCATCTTTTGACTTAATCTTTTCCTGTATGTTTGTTGAACACTTTCTTGACATTTACCAGTGATGTTTCAGACTCTTGAAAAAGAAATGTGCAAATAAATCTACTGCTGAGATCTTTTTTAACTTTCACTTTCTTACGGTTGGTATTTTCGCATCAAATTTAATTCCTGTTAGAATTAATATCCATGGAGATTCTTGATTTAGATTTTCAAACTCGTGGCAGATGTGATTAAACTTACAATCTTTTAACCGGGCTAATTTGTGAGGTGCAAAAAAGAATTTCATTTGCAGTTAATAAACTCAGCATGTCTCAGAATGGATGGTAAAATTCCTAAGAACAGAGACACCAAATGTTTTTACATGTACACTACACTCTTCATAAGGTACCTGTACATATTTGCATTTAGCCAGTGTGCACTGTATATTTAAAAGTCCATATGTAATTGCTCAAAGAGCTCCTGGCAAGCAGGCAGCTTTATATGTTACACTTTAATTGATGAAATGCCATGTAAAGGAGATCTGATCATCCATGGGAAATAAAACAGACACAAATGACCCAAAGAGGCATTTACCAAGCTGCATTACAGTCCACAACTAATTATCATGAAAGCCTATAGCTCGCAGTCAGCATGGGCTGATGCATGTCCACGCTACAGTATGCTATAAGATGGCAGTCTCTTACATTACTATGATTCATGCACTATATCATGCTGTTCTCTCTTTTCTCCACATGCAACATTGTTAGATATGTGAAAAATACATAAAAATCAAGTCCATCTTTTTCCACAGTTCCTGACAGGGGATGAGATTTTGGTCTTGCAGACACTTACAGCTTACAGTATATCAGTGAATCTGTCAATAGATAATGGCACTTTTGTCTTTTCTTATTTTACACACCTTCAATCTCCCTGCTGTAGACCTGTGTGTGAATATAATTGGATTTTTGAGAATAGAAAGTCTCAGGGACAGTAAAATAAAATAAAAAAAAAAAACGAGTAGAGGAAACCTTCTAAAAAGCAACTTTTTACTTTGTACTTATATACTGTTATATATATAGAATTTTGTATTTTTATTCTGAACAAACATTTACACATTCAGAATCGAACTAAGTCCTCTACATCGTGTGCTGCTGCTGTCAACTGTCCTCTTTTTGAGAGGTGCAGCATTTTCAGTTTGGGAACAGTCAAGTAAAATGTATGTTCTGTGCCTATTTCAAATATTTGACACTTTGCTCTGCTGGACTTTGACTGAAGTCAAACGAGGCTGGTTCTATACCATTTTTTCACTTCAAATGGCCCCTGTGGGAATCACCCTTCCAACAAATCTAGTCATGGACTGCAGTCTGTCCACTACAGTATGTTTTAAATGGAGATGAGCAGATTTAGTGAGTGTGAGTCTGTGTCCACTTTATTCTATATTTCTGTTCTATTATAAATTTAACTATAATTATATTCCAATTTGTGCATTTTAAGAGTAAAAATGTGAAAAAACTGATTTTTTAAGCCCGAAATGACTGACACTGACGCAGCTTCCCTAAAATTTTTGATAAAATATGTAATCATTTTTGTCTTACTTTGTTTTCAGTCACAATAAAAAAAAAATGCAAGTTAAGTGTAAAAAAATAATGATTTAACATGCTAATAATGCCTGAAAAGACAAAGACAGGAAAGAAAAGAAGTCCTCTGCACAAGGAAATTGAGTTTCATTTTATTAGACCACGGTTTGTGAAAGTTTTCTGAATTGTATTATTTTTTTTATGTTAGAAAAAATTTGCAAGCAATTTCCTGGTGGCTGTGATTGGAAATAAATAGCATGCTCTCACAAAAGTTGCAGGGATTTGTTGATTTTGTATTTCTTGAGAAGACAAGATTGCAAATTCTTTCAGAGACTGAAATAGCACGATGCAAGTAGAAGCTGACCACTGACAATATCCAGTGTAGCCAGTACACGCTAGATCCTCAAGGCCTCCTGTCATGTTACTTGTGCCTCTTCAATTATCTGTCAACACTTGAGGAGGATAGAGATAAGAGGAAAATGAGAAAAAAGTTGCTGTCCTTCTAACCCCAGAGATGCAGCAAACATCAGATCTGCTTGTCAGCCTACACGTTCCACTTATAGAAAAACATATTTACCCTGCTCCAGCTTTTCATTTACTTTTGATTCTTTGAAGCACCTTCATACTATTTCAACAAACATGTCCATCTCCAATCTTTGTCAGTGACGTATATAACAAAAAATCCTGAGACCTGTGACTCAAACCTTCCTTCAGTTCTTTGGGGAAAGAATGAAAAAGCACACCTGAATTATGCAATGTAACTGAAGCTTGGTGCCGGTGAAAAAGAAAAGAAAACACACGGATAATGCCATCTCTTTTACAATACCAACTGTGCTGCTACGATCCAAAGGGATTATAAACAACTCAAACAAGCAGTACTACTTCAAACAATAAAATACCTTATTAAACCCCAACATGAGAGGGCCTTTGGGAAGGAAGACTTTTGATGTGTACACAATCCCTCCAGTAGTGAATATATTTAGTCTCACCCAAGAAAAAGAGCAAATCACTCTCCCGACTCTATTCTTCATTGTGAGGGATATCAAGAGCCAAATTCAATAACAACCCTAGATCATAGCCCAATCCATCTCTGAATCATACCATAGTCTTTGCATAGCCTTAGCCCCCTGGCATAATTTAACACTGTCAGACGATGAACTCATCTCCTCCATAGAAAATGAATAGGCTGGGTTCCAAGAACAGGATATCTTCACAGAAATCCCTCAAACTTCTTTGGAGCCTCTAAATTCAACTGAATTCCGGCTGTGTCAATGTAATATCTACTGGCAGGAAAAAAAATGGACTGAAATGGAATGAATTTTGGTCTGAATGGAAGGGAAATAATTCGTCTTACACCTTTAGTTTACATTGTACATAGGCCAGAAGCAATCGCCTGCCTAAGGTGAAGGTCCTTTCGACTGAAAGTACAAGTATTGTGTAGATGTTTTTGTTGAAAGTTTAATTCTGATGGAGTCACATCCATGGAGTAGAAAAAGTAAAGAAAGGAGAACATAAAAAAAATGATAGAAGGATCACAGAAAAGTTTGTACTTAGTTATGTGCATGCCGTATAAAAGAAAATTCAAATGACATACTTAACACTCACACTCAGAATATGGCCTTGCTTTTTCATGATGGGCATACAAACCTAGAGTCCAGTACAAGGAAGCGAAGAAAAATTACTACCAAACATTTTCTCCAACCAGCAAAGATCCACTTATCCCTGTTGTCCCTGAAATTGAATGAATGCTTTGGGGTATGAGAATAAAAGAAACCGAAACAGAATTGATTCAGCCACCAGCTCTCTTCAATACAGTTATTGTGGTTATATTTTTATGAATTAGCTTTGGGCTCCAAAAGTCTGACCCTAACTGGATCAAATATCCAAAGTCAGCCATGTGGAGTCCATAATGAGGGGGGTTCGTTTTGTTCACTGAAGCATCTGAATTCTGAATTGAGCAATTATCCTTTTACAGCCATGCCTGTACCTCAGATGAGGAGAGAGAGCACCAAAGGTCACTTCTTGCATTCTGATTATTTACTAGATCATTTGATCATTAAGCTTGGGCTCTGAATGAAATACAACTGAAAAGAAAATACACAGACTAGCTTCCTTAGCTAGACTTTCATGATCAGATGTAGTTTAGCTGTCATGCATGTATTTTTAGGGATGGCTCTGGGGAAGATGATGTCAGTCCACCACTTTGCTATAGACAGAAATATCTCAACAACTCTTGGATTGTGCACATACCTTCATGATCCCCAGAGGATGAACCCTGCTGACATTTGTGATCCCTTGTTTTTTTTTTGTTTTTTTTTTATCTCACTCCAGCAGCAGTTCAAAATGTTCACTTATCCAGCAAAATATCTCTACATCTGCAACATGGACTGGCACAGATTTTGGTTCAGGCTTTCATAACTCCCACAGTGTAAATTTCAATGACTGGTGATTCCTTGACATTTCCTCTATTGCCACCATAAGGTTGAAATTTCTGTTTTTTTGCCAAATATCTTGACAGCTACTAGATAGATTGCCTTGAAATTTGGTACAAACGCCCCCCTTGAACTTTTCCTCTTTTTCCTAACATTAAATACTCCCATAACTTTATATATCCATACTTTATATATATCTAGCACCATCATTGGGTCAAAATGTTAATTTCTCCAATACAAATACCTGCCAAACTAATGACATTCTCATCAGTCTCATCAGCTTTACTTTATGCTTAGTGCTAATTAGCAGATGTAAACATTCTAACACACAATCAACATAAGCATGTTAGCATTCACACTGTGAGCATGCATGTTAGCATGCTGAGATTAGCCTTGAGCTGTAGGCTCTCAGTTTTCTATAAAGACAGACATGTAATAAAGGAAAGAATAAATTATTTACCAAAGAACACTAGCCAGTCTGCCCAGATGAAACATCTGTTTTCCAGTGATTGAAAGTGGAGGCCCATTATTAGGAATGAATAAAAGCTTGAATTAAAAGCTGAAATTTTACATTCTATGATGCAATTAGTACCCATGTGCAATTACATTTTTAAAAAAGACTAATAATTTAACACATTGACTCAAACATGCGAAACAAAGATAGAAATCGTAATTAACTGACTTCCCTGCATTGCAACCAAGAGCACTTTTTCTTCTCTATCTGTGGCCATTCAAAACAGAAAAACAAAGTATGCATTATCTCCCGCTGCTGTGTTCTCCTGCTGCCAAGTGTATTTTTTACACAATGAACCGGTGACAGTATCTTGGGCTGCAACCAACATGGTCTGCAAATGATAAAATACACCTCCAAGAGCAAAGGTACAGAGGCACCATTGTGAATCACCAGCATTAGTCTTATGACTGGCTCATACAATACCCTAATTGCCTCATGTTACTATGCGCAGATTCTTCTCCACAGAGCAATGAGCCGTTGCACATCGTATTGCTATTCAAGTCACAAAACATTAGCTGAAACCAGAACAGAAAAAGTTAAAAACAAAAAAAACAGTAGTTGACCACATTATTAAGAAATACTCATAAACTGTGACATGACTTGCTATGAATCTTTTGAAGCTGCTACCTGATTTTGTTAATGATGCTTTGTGTGATATACAAATATAAATGAACACCACTGATATGGAAATAAGCACGCTGCACAAGTCATTTACTTTCAACACAGCTCAAAGGGAGGTTTGCGTGTGTTTGTCATGTTTTCAGAGTGAATGCCAAGTAAGAAAGCTGTAGTAGAAAGGCTATACTAAGAGCTTTTCCAGTACAGTACATGTAGGTCATTTCTCCTCCCTGTGGAAATATAGCCTGTTTTAGGATTAGGGGCTATGATTCATTATGACTGAATTTAATTACAGTGAGAGGTGGCCAATGCATCCCCGGTTTTAGCATATTAGGGTCCCTTCATCCATTGGATGGTAAATGTCTAGAGGAGGGTGTGGGTGTTGGGGTAGGACGAAGTGTATGAGTGTGTGTGTGTGCATGGAGGGGATGAGGGGATGAGATAGAAGGCATCAGGTTACTTTAGCAGAGCTGCAATTTGAACACGCTTACATGCACACACACACACATAAAAGCAGATTACACTGAGTAATCAGGTTAAGGTGAGAAAGTCAGGTAACTCGGTTATGTATTTCCCTCTGCTCTTTCCAAAAACTGGTCTGACGTCAGAATCAACCTTTGAGATGGTGTATTGTTTTCCTCCTTAAAAGCTACTTTACAACATGATACATGTAAGAACTTCAAGAAACCCAGATGAGGTTAACCTCTTACCAGGCACGCCCATTTTTGTGCACAAGCCTAAAAATAATGTCCCCACAATAAAAAAAAGGTAACTGTTCTTTAACCCTTTTGATTACAGTCATAACCCTGGTCTCATTTGAAAGGTAACTCTTTACATTTTCAAAAAAGTCAGAATGAGTATAAGTGATCCTGAAAATAAAGCCACCAAGGTTAAAGTGTCCCACAGGTGGGATGGTGTCAGTAACAGGTTAAAAGACAGGTTCACAGCTTTTCAAATCTGTCGTAAAACAATAGTCAGGTGCCAAAATGAACAGTGACATGTTTTTTTTGCTGTAATCATTCCTCCTGTTCATACTGGCCATTAAGAGATGCCTTCATAATGCACTTTCAATGTGAATTCCCTCTTTATGTTAACATCCTACCATTGTAGCTGAACAGGAAAACACTGTCCGTTGAGACAAAACCAGGGAATTTTTTACTAAAAAGACTGTAACCATGGAAGACATCCACTTTATTTGACTAACTCAGATGACTGAAACCTCATATTATCGTCACATAAACTCTTAAATGTATTTTTGCAGAAAACGAGCATTTACATTGTAAGCACATTTACAGATCTTCTAAAGGTCAGTATGAACAGGAGGAATGGTTACAGCGAGCAAAGGCTGTTTCAATGCTCATTTGGGCAACTGACAGACTTGTTTTAAGACAGACTTGAAAAATTGTGAAGGCTACGGTAGTTCATGCAAAGTGTCATCCGACTACGACTAAAGGCAAAAGTGTTTGTGACATGAAAAGACACGACAAATTGCATGCCTTTGTACACATTTAAAGTGACAGAATTAATCACTTAGGGAACGAAAAAAGAGCTTGAGAGAGAAGTTCACCTCCAATCATCCGACTAACTGCTGCAAAAAGTAGGTACAAAATTGTCGGATGCAATCGTACCAATTTCTGACACCGGGAAGGTGCGGAGGGAGGGGATTTGGACGCTGTTCAACCATCTGACAAGCACTTTGGTTGAACTATGCTATCACAAGTTGATCAACATGTTGATACGCTCATTTGAGTCGCCTTTAATTATTACCTTGAGTGCATATTAATTAAGCTTTAAGAGTGGCACAGAGTGTTTTGCTGACTTTTTTCACCCCAGTTTCGTCTCTCAGGTAACATACAGGCTGCTGTATCTTGGAAAAAGCTGAGAAAAGTAACTCTAAGTCGTATCAGATTGTTTTAAATAAAAAAAAAATATTTATTTTCATTTACAGCCATACAATATTCTCCTAAAAAGCTGCTAGAGTTGAGCATCAATCAATCAAGGACAAGTAAGTAAAGCAGACTGCTCCGTTTAGTTACCATGGAAATATCCATACAATCCATGGAAATACAATGGTTATGTGGTTAGCGCATTAATAGTGCCAATTTTAATACCGATTTAATCATAATTTCTATTTTAATATCTATTTGCACTGTGTAACTGTGTATTTTCTGTTTTTATGTCTGTAAAACACTTTGTAAACATGTTCTGAAAAGTGCTTTACTATATTATATTGTTTGCATAGTTAGTATACAGATTTTCTGACCTTATTGCATCTCCCCAATTCTGAAATCAAACCTACACCTGTGCACTTTTGTAAACAAGACTGAGTGCTTTTAAATGATTATTAAGACTTTGTATTATTTTTTCACCTATAAATCACAAAATGCCATTCATGCCATTTTGTTATAGCAATTGATTATTGCAAAAAGGGGATGCTATATGTTCCTCCTCTAGTCGTACTTTCCAACATGACTTTACATGCACTAACTCCCAGAAACCCAGACAAGGTAATACTGAACATGTTTCTCCAGCTGAAATTTAGCTGTGTTAATCAAATTATTCTTTCTGCTTTAACCTGAAAAAGGAAACCAGGTTTGGCTCTTCGATGGATGTTCCTGAAATCAGACTACCGCAGAAAGTGGGAATAATCAGATTACCACAGTGCTTCAGATAAATAAAAATGTTTGTTAAGAGTCAGATTCACTGGAGTCCTGATAGACTTTAAACCTGTGGTCCTATAAGCAGCAGAGGGTAATACATAATGAATCAATCTCGAAACACCCTCGACACAATGAGCAACTGTCTGACTCTGTGAGGAGTAAAGGAGGAATAATAGAGATGTGGAAACTCAATGCCCCTGTAAAGATCCTCTCCAGCGTGTATTAAGATGTATAAAGATACTCTGGTTGGAAAAATCATGTGTGTCTGATATGGTTTTTCAGCAAAAAAGTATAATTACCACTTTAAAATCTTTAAAATATCTAGTCCTTCTCCCTCATTAAAAATTCCAGTATCTATGAATATGCAAATATTCGGCGTGCAGCAGTGCAGCGGCTTCTCTGGCTCCCGGTTATAGTGTGCTGTAAAAAGTGTAAGGGACTCTTCTTTTAACGTGAGTAAGTGTGCAGATAACACGACCGGTGCAACTAGGCCAAGAAGGTACAGCTCAACCGAACTTCGGAACATTATCGACAACTCACCCGCCTCACTTCCACCGAAGCTTAGAGCGGCGCTCAGTGGTCTGCAGCTCCCGAGGACACAATGCCCTGCGGCGGTGGCCTGGCGTAACAGACTACGACGGCTCAGAGGCGAGGGAAAGCGGTGCGCACGGCAGCAAAAGAGGGGTTAGCGGGCTAGTCTGCTAGCCAAGCTAAAAGCTAACATGACCAGGCTAGAAGTTCTCTCACTGGGTAACAAAACAGATCTGATCCGACTGAGACTGTTTTTTTCTCCTTATGGAAACTTGGCTAAACAGCAATATGTCGGACTCGGCTTTTCAGCTCGTCGGGTTGCTACTCTTCCGTACAGATCGGAATCAGTTGTCGGGGAAAACTTGAGGAGGTAGACTCTGCATACGATTATCTTTAATTATAAATGATTGGTTCCTTAGATTTGTGATGTAAGAAATCCCGCCTAACTGAATCCGTGTTTTTGAGACTTGGTAAACTTCAGTTTCAAAGCGGAAATGCTCAGCCATGGCAATGACTGCTTATGTGTCTTGTAGCATATGAAAAACACCACATGGACACGTTAACAAGGTTAAAAACTTGATTTTCATTGAAGGGGGTCTTTAAGGAAACATTTGTAATGCCTCAACTTGTGTCTAGTGGTGTATCAGGCTGTATGAAAACCCATTTCAGATACACTGAGATCAAACAGCTAATTTCATACAGATATCCACGTGAAACGCAATTAGTCAGTCCATGAAAAATGAGCACCATTCCATAATGCCTCAATACATTTTGAGAGTTGTAGTCAAGCATCCACTGCACACAGATGCTTGACCAACTCTCTCCTGTACCTCTCATATTATGCCTTTCTTCTTCTTCCCAGCTGACTAAATGCAATTTTTTATTTTACTTAAGGTAAATTGTCTTCCAACCTCTCTTTTAAAACGTCGCAAGACATTCTGGGAGGAACAAGTGGCAGAAATTTAACCAACCTCTTTATAATACATGAACTACCTGTATGCAGTTGGGCCGTGCCATGCTTACATTATTCATTGAAGTGCAGGGGGATGCTTGATACCCCCGTTATATGAAACACAATAGCCTCCCGGCCATCTGTTATCCACTTTGTACAGGGAAATAAAGAGATCTAAAAACTTAAGTTTTGTGTGTATTCACAGTACGTCTATACTTTCAGCACAGGCTGAAGACCTCTCTTGAATTATTCAAGATCAGACCTGTTGGGGATGTCTAAAATTCAGTACATCAGCACTTCAGGAAACTTCAGCAGCCCTATATTCAGACAAAAAAAAAGCACATAAAAGAGGATACAGACAGAAAACATTAAATAAAATTCACAACAACTTCAAACCATTTCACAGCTCGTTCTGCCCATAATATTGCTTAATATTTAATTGAGTTAACATTACTAGCTAGAAGAGGGAGCATTTATCTTGTACACTACATCCAAATGCCAAAATGATGTACTCCTGTTTTAAGCAAGCTAGCATGAGACCACCATAAATTTGAAGAGCCTAGCCAAGGGGTGAAACAAGGGGTGTAAATCCACTCTCTAAATAATAACTTAAGTTTGGCAAAGAGACAAACAGCTTCTGTAACAAGTGCAAACATATGAAAAGTAAATCCTGTACAGGACCAAGACCATTTTTTCATGTCTTCCATCTCTATGCATACTTGTCTTGTTCAAGAAACAAAGGAAACTTTGTTTAATATAGGCTGCAGTTCATGTACATTTTGATATTCATATTTTGAGTTAATTCAGATGACGTGGAGTGTAAGATACTTGCTAGTTAGACGGGAAAACTTACACCATCATCATTCTTATTAATACAACAAAATGTGGTGACATCATGTAACTCCCAGCATGGCTCCACAAATTTTCCACCTGACTGGAGGTCTAACCAGTCAGGCTAATTAAGAACGCCTGTGTGGGATTTGGCATTTTACTTGGCAAAAACGTCGACATGTTTTTCATGTGAGATTTGGAAGCTTTGTGAAATGGGGCAAAAATGGGTAACCTTCTTGATGTTAACCGTTTAATTGTCTTCTCAACCGTTTGGTAGAGTACATGTTGAGTTATGAAATTTTTAATTAGTGATATTAGTGACAGAAAAAAAGCACCAAAACAATTCCAAGGGTGCCCTGCGATTTTTAAAACCAGACCTTGTGTGCTGTTTATGGAGGAGTTTTCATAACTAATTTCATTTTTTATGTAGTTTAGTTTTAAAGGGCTGAAAATAATGATGTAACCTTATAATTCCCAAAAGGTCTGCTGACTTGGTCCCAGTTTCTCAAATACATGCTCTACCAATCAGTAGGTAGTAATGATGACGCATCTTTTTTTTTTTTTTTAACAAAAACTGAATTAGAGATGCACTGATAATTGACAATGGGCCAATCTGGTATCAGATACTTTATTGTTATTATTATTTTATATACCCAAAGCCCAGGTATCGGGACTGAAAAAGTCAGATCAGTGAATATTGCCATTTTTTCTGATTTTTTTCTGATTATAATCGGAATGATAGGACACTGCTAGATCCAATGACTCCTCGTTTGCAACAACAAGATGCCACAAAACAACACTGTTTCTTCTGACCAGCATGTGTCAGTTCTCAAATACTTAAAATTCAAACCTTGTACCAAGAAGGTAAAGGCACAGTGTTGCCAGGTGTATAATAATTATTGTATTTATACGATAATTTAGCCTATTGTACAATGTACAATGAATAATTCTAAAAAAAACAAACTTAAACGTACAACAATTTCAACATTTACATTTTTCTTCCATAACAGTTAAATGCTACAGAGCTGATTTGTAACCATGCTGATTATTCATCTCAACTATGTCAATAATTCATAATGTAAAACTGACCCTAGACCTGATACATAATCCAGTCATATTTCTGCTGAAATCTCTATAGACAGCCACTGTCATCATTCACAACCTCATATAATCTCTTGGTGACCGCATTTTGAAACTTGCACTTGGTTTATCTTTAACCTGTTTGCATCTTACATGATAGGATGCATGTGTGTCTTGTAGCTTGCTTAATAAAAAGTGACTTGTAGTCGGAGTCCATTAAAGTCAACTTGGTGAACCGAGGGATGTATCATGAAGTGCAGCAGAGATCTTTGGGACAGATTTGAATATACAATTCTTTTCTCCCTAAAATACGATAATTCGACAGTCATTATTTGATTATTTCGCCTTGAATTTGTCAGTTGTAACCGAGTCGTTAGCTTGATCTATATCTCTGTTGATCCATTAAAGGAACTCTTTTTTTCTGTAAGAAACGTAGAGTTCTTTGCCTCTTTTGGTTTTGAGTCATTTTCAGTTTAAACTTCACTGTCTTGACTTTGCCATGACCCTTTGTGGACTTTGACTTCAACTTTACTAGACCTTCATCTGAAAATTGCCTTGGTGATGTTGACTCCAGCCCTGACACTATACGTGAGAGAGAGTGCAAGTGTAAACAATGCTCCTCTCCTGTCCTTTCCCCTACCCTCCTGATAACTACCTTCTAGTCTAGTTTACTGTACGCTACTGTTTTCATCCTCTTTGATTCCCTGGCTCAGATAAAGGCTTTCCCACCATCCCAGAGGCCCCCAGGATGCCTCATGAGCTCCCCCCTCTGTGAGCTCTTGTCCCTGGGTACTGTGTGTATGATGTCCCTCCTGTCAGCTTGAATCACCCTCCTCCCCCAGCTCAACATGCTGCTCTCACCACTCCCCAGCTGCGCCGACGTGTTTGCGGCACCAGCGAGTGTGAGTAGATGCTATTCACACTGACCTTTGCAGCAGCGCCCTGTGCTCTATGATTCTAACCCATTTGACAGTGAACGTCTAATAGAATGCTAATGAAGTAGCTTGCATAGTAACATGTTGTGTTTGCTCCATTGTAATTATCTGTGGGAGTATCCCTGATGGCCATAATGCATATTGTTTGATTATTAAAGTGAATTACTGTCACGCACAACACCGGGTTCTGGCTATCAGGTCAGAAATTACATATGACTCATGCTCATAAGCATGTCTAATGGTTATTGCAACAAATACAACACTTGTTGCAAAGCCAAAATACAAAAACAGATGGAAAATTTAAATTTCCTGTTGCAACATTTGAGACAAGTGATTTCTTTTTTTTCAGTCACACTTGAAGATTTGATAGTAAGCTATAAGTGTTTCCTCCATCAAGAGATGTTTTCCCATTTTCAAGCTTCTTATTGAGATTCTGTTATTTGTATGGAAGAAATCCTTCTGTGACCATTGCAGTAGAGCCCTCGCTAATGCCGCCTGAATGCTGCCTGAATCATAAGGTGAAATAAGTCCATCCATTACTCGGATGGTTAGTCAGACTGCCAATTTCGAAGACATCTCTATAAATAAGTGAAATTCAGCATAAGGGCTGTGTCTGTCTGCTTGTACCTCCCGTGATGTGAAGCAACACTTCTTTGCCTCAGAGGCTGCAAATATCTGGAGTCACTTGAATATAAATAGATCTATGAAAAAAAAAAAAAAGATATGTGCTTAATAGCATGTAGCAGTAGCTTTACAAAAGTTATTGAATGGAGTGGAAAAAATATTCCTAAGTGCAAAGAAAGAAGAGGTGGTGCATTAACAAAACAAAGATCTAAACATGACAGTTGAATTGTCCGTGTTACAAATTTGAACGCCTGCTAACATCGCTTATTCAGCAGAAGCTACAAATTGGTACTTTTCAACACTTGCAAATATTTAGTCACATGAATACCCTGCAGAAAATGTTAATCACATCATGTTTACCAGTAAGTGTTTGTTAAGTGGATGAGTTTCTCCAGCGTTTCGCTTGTTTAAATATGTGCGTCACCAATTTGTGGTGGAGGCTGTGTAGTCTGGGGTTCTTTAATGTATGTTTCCACTGGCTTGATGTGACTGCAGCTGATTCCAGGCCAGTACACTTACCCGAGGCAGAGTGCCAAAGTATAATGAGACATTTGGTTGTGAAATTCGGAATCTGACAGAATGCATTAAAGCCAAGCAGACTGCAGATGCAAAGGGAGCAGCCAGGCCAAAGTGATGACTTCCCATTTCCTACTGACTATATCATATTTCTCTTTGCTTCCAGCCAAACAAATGACCAAATTGTGCAGTGACTGTGCCATTGTTTGGACACAGATTCCCATTGTTTGTCATATTAGATACCCGGATACATCTGACAAAAGCAATCACTGGTCATGTCACTCTGGTGTTTCTGTCTATAACCTGCTGGAAATTTTAGAGCTGAGTATGAAAAACTAGCTCCATCTGCATCTGTTTTTCTTTTTTTTCTTTTTGTAGAAGCTACATGAAGAATTCATTTCTAGTAAGGTCATTTTCTTGACATGGCAGGGACCTTCAATGTCGCTCACACTGAGTCACGAGGTCAGGGTGTCCCGCCCAGACTTTTTACAGCAGCAGCATGCCCTTGTGATACCAAACAAACACACACTATGTGACAACTATGATCTAAGGGAACAAATAATGTGACAGCTTCTCAAGCTCCCAGGCAGCATGCTCTGCCCGTGGGGAGTCAATGAATCAGATTTTTCATATTTGTGAAGAGGTTAGATTGAGCTTGAGCATGAGGTCAGATGTAAAGATGTAGCCAGTCTGATTTTTGTTTTTACATGCCTTCTGCTATAGTGTCATGTAGTTGTCCTCACCTTCACTGCTAGTAATACCACTGTGAAGCCACGAATACTGAATGAAATAAAAGATCAACCAATATATCTAACTATAAAGGCAGGAATCTCTGTCTGTCTGTCTGTGTGTATGTATGTGTGTCTTTTGCGTATTTCGAAAACTGTTCATCCAATTGACTTCACGCTTGGCGGATGTATTGCCGGGGACCCAAGGACGTGCAGTGTCGAATTTGGTGCACTTTGGACATTTCGTATTAATAAATTGAATAAACAAACAGCGAGCCACTCAGCTCCATGTCTGAGTGCAGCGGAGACTGTTTGATATAAACACCGTCATTTCACAGTGGGGCTGGGCTTCTGGGCTCTGACTGGCTGAGCAGGACAAAGGCATGCCCCCCGCTCAGTTAAACTGCTCGACAGAGAAGAACAAGCATACACAGGAGAAAAAAAAAACAGAGGAGGAGGCAGCAAAACTAGCCAATAGGAGCAAAGACATGTTTGATTGGCAGTAAAATCAACCAGTGGAAGACCATAAACTGCTTCTACAGTTAAACCTCAGTTTAGTCTCGCTGGTGAAGTTTCTGTCTTGATTTAAACCATGTAATTTATTAATTCCTTATTGTTTTGATACATTTGTCAATTGATACATATATATGCGGTTCTAAAGAAATAACAAGCAATCGGCCCGTTCCAAACATGCACATTTTGACCGGGCACTGCACTAGTGTATTGAAAAAATAAAAGGACTACCTGTTAGAAAATGAGTTTGTGTATATTCCATGTGGATATGCAGATCTCTACATATCTATGAATAAGTAATCAGTCTGCTCAAGTCCTTCGGGATTTACTAACAAGAAAAGCAATCAGACACAGGTGTTTGTAAAAGAAAAGAAGCACTCGAAATTCCTGAGTACTGTACTGGCCTCTCGTCTTTAACTTTCAAATGGGCAACACAGGAGAAGGACCAAACATCTGAATCATACTACATGTTCATAGACACAAAATATTCTCCTCAGCAGTAAGATATAACAGATATCAGCGGACACACAGATAAGACAAGAAGGTATTATGCTGTGCAGGCTTTGACAAGAAATGACCTTTAGCTGAACTCCAGTAGTGTCACAAATACACTCATTGTGATTTAGATGCTTTCCTCCAGCATCCCTCTGGCAAAAATAGAGAGGAGAACAATAGGACAGTCAAATGTATCCTAATTCCAGCTGGAGACGCTAATCCAGTTCAGAGACAGCAAGGAAATGGGCTTGTGAGAGCAGACCCCGCAAATACATGCAGATGAGAATGATTATCCTGCAGATGAGCGGAAAGATGAAAACTAATTTAATAATAAGACCAGAAAATTCTCCAAGATAACAGGGATCTAGAGACCAATCCAAGACCCATCTGGCCTGTGCCGCACATGCAAGAGCTATTTTCCAGACAGGAGCTGTCCATTTCCACAGTGGTGCTGAAAGCTGGGGAGCAGGGTTTACTGTATGTACACCAATCACTGTGATGTAAACCAACAATCTGACAAAGGGCAATATACGATTCAATAAACTTGAAGTTGTGGATGTTAATTAGGTCTGCATCTGTGGTGGTAACTGAGTGGTACAGTTTTGGGGTACTTGTACATGTATTTTATTTGAGTATTTCCATCTTATTCTACTTTCTATTTCTGCTCCACTGTATTTCATAAGGAAATATTGTACTTTTTACACTGAATTTATTTAACAGCCATAGTTACTTCAAGTAGTGGAATGTGACTAAGTACTTTTATTCAAGTTCTGTACTTAATTACATTTTGAGGTACTTGTTCTGTATTTTACTTGACAAGTTCAATGTTACGCTACATTGTTCATCTACTTTAGTACTTTAAAGAGGGAAATAATGTACTTTTTACTTCTTACACTACATTTATTTAACAGCTATAGTTACTAATTACTTACAGTAGTGGAATGTGACTAAATACATTTATTTAAGTTCTGAACTTAAGTACATTTTGAGGTATTTGTGCCTGTTCAGTGTTATGCTTCTTTGTACATCTATTTCACTACATTTCAGAGGGAGATAATATATATATATTTTATTCCATTACATTTATTTGACATCCTTAATTACTAGTTACTTCCAGTGGTATAATGTACTGTAAGTACATTTACTAAACTAGTGTACTTAAAGGCCTGAGGAAATTATTCTCTCAGTCAGATTCTTATTACGAAAATAAATGGGAATCGATATGAACACATTATTTTCTGCTTAAGTTAAAACAGTTTTGGTTATTTCTGTTTGTTTTCTCTCTCTCTGTGCTCTTCTCATTGGTGTGAAGTGGGCGGGGTTCGGTTGGGGAAAAAGGTGAGGTCACAAACTTCCACACACCAATCAGGACTTGGCAGCATTTCTATCACAATCTGATGACAGTTGGTGGGTCGTGTGGTGTGCTGTCAATCAAATCTAATCAAAACACATCCACACAGTCCTGATGAAGTTTTTGAGTGTTAATAAATAACACCTAAAGATGTTAGATGTTAAAAGGTCTGAATACTTCTATTTTACATACAAAAGATTATAAAACATGATACATTGTTATAAATGACGTTATATATATAATAACATTATAATTCATTGTGCAAAGAACTAAATGGTTTAAAACACACTATAATGTAGCTGTAAACATGTAAGGACATTCTTAATCCTATGTTGTTATGTACATTTTTAAGTATTAATTAATGTATTTATCAACAATTAGAACTCTTACGGGCATGAATGATTGGTATAGTAACAGTAGATAAATGCTTTATAATACTGTATAATGTAGCACTATGATTATACACATGACAGATCCTTACAGTGCCTTGTAAAGTATTTGTACTGTTTTAGACACTCACTCCTTATATATGCTTACAACTTCATTACAGTGTCTTATAAACCATTTACTGATTGATTATTTACTGCTTATAAATGCTAAAATTGGGTGGGTGATGGAGGTTAAAATAAGTGCTACCAGTATGTTCACTTTTGTTGATGCATTTTACTTTTAAATAAAATTTCACTGCACTGCATTTATTTGTAATTGAATATTTTTACATTGCCTTTTTCCTACTTTTCTTTAAGTGAAGTGTCTGAATTTTTTTCCCCACTGGTCTGCATACATTTTCACACGAGGAAATGTAATCCATAATAGAACAGGAGTGTAACCATATCTCATTTATGTAAGATTAGTCACTTTGTCAATGTACTCTCACATTAACTATGCCATTTGTGCCTAGCTTTAAATGTCATTGGGAGGGTTTCATACTTATTTACCTGCCAAAACATGCATTACTTTGATCTATCTGCTACTACCTTGGCAGAACACCTACTGTACAAAGACACATTTGGGTAATATACACCTTTTTCTATGGATTGATTACAATGCAAATTACCTTGTCATATTGTACAGCGGCCTCTAAACTAAAATTGCACATTTGTATAAGCACATACTTCAGACTGGCTGGAATAAAATGTTGGATACCTTCCTACACTGTCTGTGTTTTGTCTTTCATTTGTTTAAGATTTTATATAGGGCATAGGGAATATGTATAACTCTGTATAAAACTCTGCTGTGTCCCAGATTCTGCAGGTCATTATGGTAAGAGGTTATTGATATGTGTAGTGCTGTACAGATGCAATAAACCTGCTGCCACATAGAGTATCAGTTTATCACAGCTTTTTTTTAGTCAGAGATTGGATTAGTCAAACATTTGAAAATGTTGGTTTTGCAAATGTATTGTTTTGAGTCTGTTACAACACATCATTAAGCCGTGCAACACTGATTATTAACATTAACAGTCACAGATCACTTACCTTGCCAACATAGAGTGGTTCATTTCCTGTGTACTCCTCTAACACGAAGAACTGGTTCCATACCCAGCTGCGTTTGTGCCTGTGCAGGACCTCCCAGGGGCCTGGATCAGAGCGTGGGGACTTCTCCAGATCCCCAGAGCTGGGATTCAGCCCCCAGCAGCCCCTCTCCCGCAAGGGAAGCAGGAGTGCCAGGAGAGCCAGGGCTCTGCATATGCCTGAGCAACACCACCCCATCATCTGGGCCCCCTCCAAAAAGCACTGAGGCCAGAAGAGGAGCAAAATTTTAAAAATAGACGGCAAAGCTGAAATGTCAAAACCCTCAGGGTTTTATCCACACAGTCCTGACCCTGTGTTTCACCAAAAAGCAAGTGAAGTCACACCCTGAACAGAGCGCATAGGTTCAAAAAGAGTCAAGCTCTGCATTTTGCTGTGTTGCTCTTCTTTTTTTCCTGATTGGAGACTAAAAGTGGGGTAATTCCTTCCGCTTTGGAGCCAGTGAGTTGACATTAAAGCTGGCTAACAGGGTCAATGGCAATCGGGGAGGCTTCAACACAGAGGCTATATAATTGGCACCTATCAGAACAGAGAGAGCAAGAGAAAAAAAAAGAGAGAGAGAGAAAGACATAGAGGAGAGAGAAGAGAAAGTACCGTCAGCAAAATTGCCTCTGTGACCGCAGTCACTTTAGACAGCAAGTAATGTGCTTGCTGATGCAATGATAATGACATTTTTCACCAATCATACAGAAATTGGTCAAAAATGAATAGACAGTAAATATGGTAAATACAATCAACATAATGTCCTTCACATACACACACTCACCTACACATACGCCAAGGAAAAATCCAGCAAGGTCAAAATGTTAATAAGGGTAAGATGGGGGGAGAAATTACTTGGCTTTTGAATGCACATAAGCAAAGAGATTTCACACAGAAAGAAACAACAGTGGCTGCACGGAATAACAATCAAACACCATTCAGCTGGCTCCCAATTATCTGGGCTTTACCTCACCAAGGTCGTTATTTTGTCACATTCTCTTTGTATAAGATCATGGCGTAATGGTGGCGGGACTTGCCACTCAACACTAACAAGCCACATGATCTGTGTGGCAAGCTCTCATCACCGAGATTAAAAATAAATCTGAGCTGTCAGCAGCATGATGGCCCAAGCGCTCCTGACCTCTACTCCATGCAGTCTGTTTGACGGCCAAGCACATGCAAGGGGATCTGTCTTCTTGCCATCGTCATGCTGTGACAGATTCCCCAAGATGCCAGAACATGAAGACTTGTCAAAACAGAGAAAAGCATCAGCTTCTGGTAGATAATGTTCTTCATGTCGCAACACAAGCTGGCAGTCCCGAGTAGTTGGGTAATTACATGAACTTCATAATATCACCAGTATTATCTGTCTGGTTTGACACCTAACAATGACTCCAACACATTCCCTCAATAAATATTTTGAATGTGAAAACACGGTGAAGCTTTGCAGCAGAAAAGGAAGCTGGCTCATAAATTCATGCAATTTCTTGGGATGATACTGACTCAGAAATGCCATCTAAACGAAGCCCTCTGAAAGCAGACATTTCGAAAACCGAGAGCTTGACCGCACGGACGTATATTTATTTCCTCGCTGACCTCTCTTTCTCTCTCCTCTTCGCAGAGTATTGGCAGGGCCCAGGACTAAGAAGGTAATTGCTTTGGCATACAGTGACCTCTTTCTTCCCACACAGATTCTCCAGTTCTCATTTTACTTGCTCTGCATTCCCCCTAGCAAAATAAAAACAGCACACCACACATCCTGTGTAAGTGATTTGTTGTAATGACTTCGCCATAGCGAAGTCATTATCTGGTGCTAATAATTAACACCTAAATAAATCACAACAGCGTGCTCCTCACCTCGCCAGACACCTAGATGTCTGCGAGAAGAATCTTGAGAGTTTGCTTTAAAAATGTTTCATTTAAATGTTCAAATTCTTCACAGAGGCATCTTGAAATGTTTTCCTTTTTTTTTTTAGATTTCTGGTCAAGGTTCAGAAAGCACACAAACCCCTATAAGGCAAAACTTTCTCCAATGAGCTGTGGAAACAATCATTCTAATCTGCATTTCGTATATGAGACTGAGATACAGCAAGAATACACAGGCTCGAACACATTAACGTGCACACACATACACACACATACACATTTCCACACAGATTCAAAGTCACTGCCTCTGCATGACAATTTAATGGTAGAGGTGGAAAGTGGAGCAGATCTGGCTGCAGGGCAGCACGAGTTGTGAAGGCAGGTTGCAGCAGTGGTATTATGGGAGAGAAGATCGGCGCAGGGTCAGTTTGAGCTGAGCGGCCAAGGTAAAGCTTCTCATTTTGCTAAACCCTCAACATTAGAAGAGATGGGAGGCAGATAGAGACTGGAGATAACACTTATGTGGTTGAGAGTGTCACAATGTGCTCTGTAAGGCTTTTTATTCAATTATTTTTTCCTGATTTACTGTCTGATTTATTTGTTCAAAATTTCAAGCAATTCATGCAGCAATAGAATTTTTTTTTTTTTTCCAAAAGAAACTAATTGTTTATCATTTAAAACACTTAAAGCGTATAATAACAAATCTAGCTTGAAATGAACTGCTCCCTGGCAAACAAAGAGATTGATGTGACAAGAGAGTGTTTTGTGAGACTACTTTCTCGTGAGGACTTCCATTTCTTCCTGTTGGTGTCAGGTGATTGACAGTAAGCAGAGCGTAACGTAACGCGTCGCTGATACGGAAAAAACACTGAACTGAGGCACGATGATGTGACAACGAAACAGAGAAACTTTGGCAGAACCCAAACGAAGGCGTTGTGTTCGCTGTGATGGATTATCTCACTCAGTGGAAGCTGTTTTTCATACAGTACAGGAGTGAATGGCAGCGAATGGCGCCTGCTGAAAGGAGGAAAAGCAGGCCTGATGTCTTCAAGGAATGGCACAAAAGTGAGAAAAACACAGGCGTTATGCTTTAACTATCAGATATCAAACTGTCTATTACTGTATTCCTCATGTAAAGGCAGTTCTCCCCTTCTGCTGAATAGCAGAGGTGGGTTATCCTGCCTTAAAGCACTAGCAGCCTGACTCAAAGAATTGTGTTCTTCTTTTTCCCAACATTTTGGTGCCAAATCCTCTAAATACTTCAGTTATTTTTCCACCCTGCAGAGAAAATTATACTGGTGCCTTTTCAGTTATCTTAAAATAATTGAATATCAGCACAAAATATCATCTGTTGGCACCTTCAGTCTGGCAACATCAATCTTTCAGTGTGGTCAAAGCTTTGACAGACATCCATGCTGGACTTCCTGTAGAGAGAGCAGACTCATTGTTGGGGCAGCGTCAAAGCGAAGACGCTAAATTAAGTGAGAATGTGAGATACAGCCGTGAATGTAAAGCCTCCCAGTCATCCCCCGGCTCTGTTTCTCTTACACACAGTGTCCTAATCCCATTTGCCAGTCTCACAACAGGATTACCAGTGCTACAGTGCTCAGTAACCAATCACACGCTTCTTCTGATCCATATTCTCCTCAATCATTGTGTACATTCAGAGTGTCAGAATATACACACAACGCAAACTGCTGTGAACTCAATTAGGTTTTGAGACACTTCATAAAGGCGGTTCATGGGGTCAATTTAGAAACGAAAAGTATGTGCAGTTGTATGTTGATGATACAATCATCTGGATTTCTAATAATTTGCTGAAACAAACTAGCACCTGTCAGTTTTTTCTTGTGTATTAGTGACATTTGAAGCCCTGTTTGTAATAAAAAAAAGGCAGCATATGAGCAGTTTTCATATAAATAATTATAACAGGGAACCCTCTTTGTTCGTCTCTTTCCAGGGGAAATCAGAGCGCAGGGTCAGGTACAAAGCGACAATAACTCTGGAGCAGGTGGATCTTCAGCTCAAGGACACTCACATCACATACACACCAGACTCTTGCTGACGCAGGAGCTTGAACCCGAGTCCTCCTGTTGAAGGGTCCCCCCCAACTCACTAAACCACCGTCCTGCCCTTTTGAGCAGATTCTTGATACCTCATCTCATATGCATTTGAATTCATCTCGCACCCTTCGCCAGTAGATCTGAAGCTGACGGTGTGTACATGTCACATGCTGCATGAAAAAGGAAGAATTCAACATCTTTAAAGAGCTAGGTGTAGACAGCAGCGATCCTCCTGCTTATAGGGTTGAACACATGTGCCGTATGATAACAGAGATGGGAATTTGCTTTTTTTTTCCTCAATTAAATCACTTTCAAATTTATGCTAGAGTTGCAAAATGAAGCACTGTTTGTGTACCAAAAAGTAAGCAACTGACACATTAAAAAGTGAATTAAAAATAAGACATCCAACCTCATGTTAATTATGGACTTTATCAATATCCCCATAATGAAAGCAAACAGTATTTCTGTTAAGTTTTTCTGATACATTTTTTTTAAAGTAGTTCAGTGAGACCTCAAGTTATTCTACAGACATAAATTAAACCTCTTTCAGTCCTTGCAGGATCCTGATGAGAAAACGTCAAAACAAGTAGTGCAGATGGGTGCAAAATGCTCTTTCATATACAGTATTACACTCAATATGGTCATTATAGGGCTAATAGGCTGCAAACACAAGCAGAGTTTATCGTCACATCTGCACAGTCAGACATCTAAAGTCATTTGTTGCATTTTGCTTCAAAACAAACCTTCACTGCAATAAATATCCATCTTTATAAGCCATTTTATTATTCTATTATTTGTCCTTAAACAAATGTAACATTCTGTGTCATGCTGGTACAGTTCCACTTATTCCCACTGCAGTCATTAGTTTCATGAATTTCCTCCGAAACATGTTGCAGTATCTTAGCCTGATATAGTGCAGATCTTTTAATTTTAGAAAATTCATCGGACACATTGATTAAAAATGAGTTCCATTTTTACCCTGCCGGCAGATTTTTTTTTTTTTCAATTGTCCATATTAAAAAAATGGGATTTCGCAGCCCAGTTCTGTACTCAGTGACTCTTTGACGTGGATTCTTTGCGGTGTAAATCAGCAGGTATCTCTCTGGTCGGCCTTATGTACTGATGTGACCTGACTGCTTTGACCCTCCTGTTAAGTATCAATCATTGCGCATTAGCTGTCAACACCTGCACAATGCAGAAAAAAGTTCTCAAGGCGCACCTGTTCCCGGATCGATGGGAGACGTTTTCCAATAATAATAAAAAAAAGAAACACCTCGTATCATTAACACAGATCGATTAAACATCTCAACAACTTCGGGGTTTTTGGGGAAATAAAGCAAGAGGCGACATCTGATAGTGGCAAATAAGCACATGATGGGAATCGGGCACCAAGAAAAACACCGACAGTAAACATCTATGTGAGCGACCGCCGCAGGAAACCTGTGTCCATGGAATACTAATTACAGAATAAGCGACGGGACAAAAATGCACAGAATACCTAAGTAGACCATAAATTATCTGGGATGCATTGTGGGGGTGAAAAACTCGACACATGATTACAAGGGTTTATAATGCGCTTTGAAATCTACTGGATTTACTCACCAAAAGAAGATGGAATAACTTCACCGCCGCGCAGATGATGTCTGGTGGCAAAAGTTGGGGTTTTTCTCCACGCACCACACAGAGAAAAAAAATCAGCTTATGTCAGGATAAAGAGTTTGAAAGTTTTCATGATGAAATTAGTCCTGATGGCAGAGCAAGGCTGCTGGAGATCTGCTACTGGATCGCGCGTAAATGCTCACCCTTGGCAGGGATGTGGCAAGTCTGATCCCCCTTCTCTCTGTCTCTCTTTCTCTCTCTCTCTCGCTTGCTCTCTCTCTCTCTCCCTTCGTCTCTCCTGCGCAGTGCTGCCTCTGTGCAGGGAACCCCAGCTGCAGGGTTTTGGGTATGTATCTATCTCTCTCTTACATAGGCAACAGGGGACGCGCAGCAGCAGCGGGGACTCAGAACGCCGGGCGAGACAGGAAACGCTCTAATCTGAGCCAAATCCTCGCTAACCGGAGTGGAGAGAGCCTATCGAAATAGTTTGACCAAAATAAGTTGGCGTGGAGAGAGCCAGAAAACACACGCAGCGTTTTGGCAGAAGGAATGAAGAACCGAATTTCCAAATCTGCCAAGTTTTTGGCAGCAGATGGCATGTGTACTGTTAAATGACTGCCTTGCTGGTGAAGAGAAAATCAATACAGAATTCTTGACACCTTCAACCAATGAGAGGAATTTAGCATCCCTCCTTCACCTTGAGAATTAATTAAATCCGGCCAACACACATGTTAAAATAATTAATATTTTGCATAATGTTGCACCGTATGTTTATTGTCATTCATGGTCCCTATGGGCATCTTTAGATAATTCATTCATTTGATTGCTCCTTTCTGTTTTTTTTTCCTGCATAATTCACACTTTCCAGATTGAATTTTTAGAGTCCATGTGGAGGGAAATCAGAGATTTCTTTTTAAACACATTATACATGTTAGAAAATAATTCCTGAAAACATGTTAAAAGACAGTGAACTATGTAGTACTGAATTGTGGAGTTATTTCATTAAACTGTTTTTCATCATTTCTGTGTTCAGGATTTTTTTGGGCAAGCCTGAAACGGTGGCTCAATGACGTAGAGGGGTTACTAGCATGACCCCTCCCCCCACTATATAAAGACTAGAGGTAGTTTTACAAAGTTTCCTCAGAGACAACTCGTATTCACTTTGGATAATCCGCTGTTATTGGTGAATGGTGCCAGTTTCGTTCAATGTTAGCGCTCAAGGAGTTATTTTAAATGCAGCTGAAGAGTCCGTTTATGGGTGGAGCCACCGGCGGCTTCAGCTTCAGCACCGGCTGTCCAACTGGGAGGATGGGTAGAGTCAACAGACCATTGCCTGCGGCTTCATCACCGGCTGGGCAGTCCCCAGCCAGAGGGAGAGTATTTGCAGGGCAGCACTTCACCAAAAAGCACGGCGTGAGAGGCAATTGCCCCAGGGGTGACGGCTGCAATGAAGCCGCCAAGGACTTTTCAGCAGAGAGGTGAATAATGTTAAGTGCACCAAACTCTGTTGAAAAAAACGATAATTTAACATAAGGATGATTGGTGATGGTTCGCTTGTTAAATAGCAATTTAAGTTACATTTTTACTGAAACAAATACAAAATATGTGTTGAATTAAACAGCGGCTCCTAATGTTATATTATTTTCACAATATCATCCATGTTGCTTGCCTTACACCTACAAAAAAAGGCCTATTTTAAATTGTGTATTACATGAGTTTATTATGAGTGTTGTTAACTCAGAGACTGTTCAGTTTAACCATGTTTTCAGCGCCTTCAGCGGAGACGTCCCCGGCATTTCAGAGCAGAGAACACTGCTTATTTTTCCACAAATTTGAAACCTAATTTTATATATTTGGCGATTTTTTTTTTTTAATCATTCAAATTTGGCTGGGTGGTTAATTACACATTTTTCTGTGGTGTGACAAACTCAGAACACATATTTATTATTGCTTTACACGGACTTTAAAAACACATTTTCTTTGTGCGTGCATTTCCACACAAATATCTGGGCTCCCATTTCTATTCAGAGTTTTGTTTTTCATCCAATTAGCTGCAAACTTCACTCCTGTGGTGACAGAGGAATGCAGCGTTGGACTAGCCTCTCTACACTAGACTACTGCACCTCTATGCTCACAGACCTTTAAAACCAACCAGTATTAGTTACATTCCTAATTAGTGACAGTAAACATACAGTGTGCACCAGCAGCTCCAGTTAATACCATGCATTTGCACAGAGTATTACATTATTCTCTTCAAGCCTTGTCAAAGTAAACAGCTTGAACTCGGATGTTTGTTTTTGAGCAGGTGCTTTCTGCTGATCACCGACACAAAGTATATACACTTGCTCTCACATGAGGAAACATCACATTTCACTTTAAACACAATCCTGGGCATTAGTCACCCATGGATTATCTTCTGTGTATTTTTCTGCATGGATTTTGCATTTTCCTTAGGCAGAATACATTACTATTGTGCAGCTCTTTTTGTCTCCTTTGCACTGTCATTTAGGCTGCATTCACACCAAATCTGGCAATGCCTGAAAAACACCAGTCCTCTCATTCATTTGAATGGGGGCAGTGCATTTGCTGCAGCAGTGGGGACCACATAGGGCTCAGCAAAAAAAGGCAGTGGCATCCAACAAGAAGTTGAGCCGGATTCAACTTTTGCCAAAATGCCCATTAATGCCATATTCAGCTGTTTACCTAGTGATCATTGTGGCAAAAGATAAAACAGTTGCTGCTGTGAAAACTTTCCAGAGTTGTAAAATCCTGTCTGTGAGTTTTCAAACCACTGCATGGTCTTTTGGGCTTCTGATAAGTCCTTGAAAGCATTAATCTGCAACTCCAACTCAACTTCCTGGATCAATTTCATTGTCTCACTGGTACCTCAAACAACACTCCCCCACCATTGTAGCCCCCTACATCGTGGTGCTGGATTGCCAGCTTTGGTGTGAATGCAGCCTTAGGAAGGGAGCACTGACCCAAACTAATAGAAAGAGCAGCCTCTGTCTGTCATACCTGGAAGAGCAGTTGGCTAAACTGAAATTAGAGACAGGACAATTCACATGCCAGAGAAGGTAAAAAAAAGGAAGGGAGAGGAAGAATAATGCTGTTGGAGGCAAAGAGAAAAGAACTAAAGAGAGGAAAGTTAAGGGTGAATAATGCCAAGAAGATAAAAGGGAGAAGAGCATAGAAAGCTGGACTAAATAAGAACTCAACTTAAAGGATGCATGGAAAGAGAGTGCATAGGGAGAGTGGGTGTGTGATAACAGAGGGAGAGGTGAAAGGGAGGAGAAGAGGGAGGTTTATCGTAGGAGGTGGTGGAGGGGCTGCAGTTCAGCGGTGAGAGTTATTTAATTGGAGAGTGACATTGGGAGCTCGGCTCGTCAGCTCCTCCCCATCAATCACACGCGGTCAGGAGATGCCTGAGGTGATGTGGCCCGCGTCCCGCTCCCTCCGGATCCCACGGCCAGCCCCGGCATTTAACCGCCATGCCTCCATTACATCTCCTTCACCTCAGGCCCCCCCCCTCCAACCCTACCGCACATCCAACCCATCAGGATGCTCTGACCTCCGCTCACCTGGCCTACAGTTATCTGCTCCCCTGTGACTCACTGCTTGATGGGTCTTTTTTTGTTCACAGCCTAACAAGGAAAACAGCGAAGGGATACTGTAACGGCTTATGGAACATTATTAAAATAAGGTTTAATTTTTACACTATTTGTCACTACAGTAAATACTGCATCTCATAGGCTATTTGCATGAACAGCTATTGCTCTAATACAGTAGTTCCCAGTAGGGAGGCACGATAATATCGGTCATCGGTACCAGCCGATAAAGGCTTTAAAATGAAATATCGGCATCAGCCTGAAACGAACATTTCTGCTGATATGACATATTTCTTTTAATATTTAAACTTGTTTACTTTTAGCTAACTGTTTACACATCTCTGCTCGCTAGCCAACTACAGACAGGTGACAAGTTAAAGGATCAACCGACATAAAGTGTCTTGGTAAGGTGTTTGGCCATCACGTGTCCCCAGAACAGCTTCACTGTGCCTTGGCATTGATTCTTCAAGTCTCTGAACTCTACTGGAGGAACGAACACCATTCTTCCAGAAGATATTCCCTCATTTGGTGTTTTGATGATGGTGGTGGGCAGCGCTGTCTAACACGGTTCAAAATCTCCCGCAGGGGTTCAATGATGTCTTTCCCATAGATCTAAATATAGATGTCACTTTAGTCACTGTTCCCATTGAAACACTAGCCAGTTGATCAGTCTTTGTGACTGAAGCTCCTGCCATCCGTGCCCCTACAATGAGCCCTCTTTTCAAAGTCACTTAGATCTTTTCCTCTTGCCATCTTGATAAAAAATCAGAATCAACTGGGCCTGCTCAGCATTTCTATACATGTCACAGAGCATGATGGGATGTTAATTGTGTAATTGTACCATGCAGTGCACCTGTGTGAAAGCATCTGCATTCCTTATGTTTCTCCATTCATTTATTCCAGTTTTTTCTTTAATTTGTCACCCGTCTGTAGTTCTCATGTGCAGATGGACCCCCTGAGACCATCATTCTTTATATACATATAAGGTATGGATATATATGGATTGATAGTCATGGCAAAACAAGTGGATAGAATGATCTGTAATGTTAATTACTGGCAGATCTATAAACTGCTAAAAGACAGATGACATTATAATTCCAGTAACTGCCATTCACTGTCATTGGAAACAGATGATTGTAACATTGACTGGTCAATTTCAGCTCTAAACAAGGTATTGATTTCCCCAGTGGACATTTAAAGAAAACATGCTGCTGTACTCACAGCTAAAGAGCTGTCATAACATATGTCGGCTTTATTACTGCACAAACACTGAACTCAGTCATGCATAGCACACAGGAGGAGAATCATGATGAAATCGCCACACATGAGCCGCATCTTGTTGTCATGCAGATGCTAATCAGAAAATCCGTGGTGAAATATGGAAATGTCCTTAGACGAGCAGTTTAATTCATTTTGATTCAGGTTTTTAAGTTTATGAAAATAGAATTCACTACACTGCGTTGGCCTTCGCATTTTTTAGTGCCGGCAAAGCAATGATTCAAAGCAAGTGACCTTTTTCACACCGTGATCTTGACAGTGGGATGCTGATTTATCATCAAACTGAATTCCATTTAGTGGATGTTCTAATTCATCTCTGACTCCTTCCCTGCTTCATAATTGCAGCGAGACATTTGCACACAAGTTAAAATTCCCCCTTAATTGTTTTTTTTTTTTTTTTAAATTTTAATTCTTAATGTTTGATTGATTTTTCTTTCTTTTGAGCATCAGGAGCAGTGTTTCTCTCAGCGAGCCACAGACACTGTGGTTTTGCATAGCACACAGTAGCCTATGTGAACATGCATTTCACTACATGGAGTTCATAAGGGTGCACAGAGCTGGGGATCAGAGGCAGCAGAGGGGCCTTGATGTTCAAGAGACAAGGCCAGGGAGTTGACGTCCCCCTGACTCTGCCACCATGACTAAAATACAAAAGCCCAGCTTATTTGCATATGCTGCATCAAAACATTCCTGCTCCTCCTCTTTGAGAAACAGGGATTTAGACTAATCATCCAGCAAGTATTGAGCGATTACATTTTCATCAGATGCAATGTAAGAGGGTCGAAAGATCAAGTGAACTAATGGATGACCTAATCATGGGGGATTGGCTGTATCGATTCATATGGTCATATCCTCATTGTCTGTCAGGCCACAGAAGCCAGAGGCGGATACAATCCCTCACTGGCTGAAACCACCATATTCAAGAAACCCTCAGTCAGATTACACTAATTTAGCCCATACCTCTCCTGTTCCCCTGGGGGTTAAATAGATTACGGGGGAGGAATGGCAATCTTGCTGAGTTGCAGCTTAGAACTTGTCTTCCAGAGGGTTAGACTTCGAATAATTTACTGTAACAGGTTTTTATCAACCCTACTCTCTTTTTAGATATTTTATTTTTTCCTCATATTTCCTCACGAGGAGAACTGCAGCGCACAGTACCTCTGCTTGCACACTCCATATATAAATTGTCTTAATCCTCATTGAAATACAGTATGTTGAAAATGTTGTCATGCTTGCAGATGCAATTTTGCACGCAAGCAAAATTATGACTTGGTGGTTGGTGACACTGGCTGCCAACACTGCAGAGACAGTCATTCTTCAAGGACAATCTTCTGCATCTGTGTGAATAATCAATGTTACTGAAAGTTTATCATGAACTCTTGGCATCTCTCATATAGCATCAGGCAAAACCGGTACTGCAAACTGCATCCAGAAGTAAAGTGACATTCACTCTTCCTCAAGAAGATCGAGACAGAGAATCCTTAAAAGAGAAAAAAATATATATAGGTAAATACTCGAGATTGAGAAGAGGTATAGATAACAGACAAGTACAGAGGTCATTCTCAGCAATTTCCCTCCAGACATGTCACAGCAGGTTCTGAAAGAGAAACGTCTACTGCAGACAGACATGTTCATTCACCTCAGTTTGTGTCGACTGAGACAGCATCCTGATCCGAATCCTAATGACACACCAACCTGCTAGCATTCAGTGGCCTGTGTGTCACAGAGCGGGGGGGGGGGAGCAGTGGCAGCTCGGGCTGCGCTCTCAACTCACACTCGGATCTGCACCTACAAAATCTCTACAAAAGGAAAATAAGGCTGTCAGAGAAGATCCTCCTTGTCAGCACAGTCGCTACAATACCCTGTAATATACACTGCATCGAGGTATGGCTTTAGAAACCTTGGGGTTAAAACTTCAAGATGGATTTGACTCATGGTTGCGATTCATTTTCCACTCACCGAAAGTAATTAGAAATGCTTAAAGCTCCACTAATTAAATTATACAATATATTAACAATGGATCACATATAAGGTGAAAGGGGTCAGCAAAGCAACAAATTCACAGAGAATTATCACCCTACTTGGAGCCCTCTTAAGCTCTACAGAGTTTTAGCTTTTTGTTTCCATTGCACAGCATGCTAATTCTATTACCATCTCACTTCCAGCAGCTATTTCAGCAAAAATGCACTGATAAACCCAGTGTAAACTAATCGCCCAGCACAAAACAGCAGTTAGAAACTGTAGATACTGAAGAAAGTCAAACCTCTAAAGGTAAAGGGCTAAAGCTAAATATTTTTGTCAAGAGTTGGTGGAGACTAAAACTGAGCTAAAAGGAGAGTGGATGTTGAACTTCCACTCTTGCAGGAGGCCGGTGTGTCTTGTGTGGTAATTCATGGTAGCCAAAATAACTTTGAGTTTGAGTTTAGGAGTTTAACTGTGAATAACTTTGGGAGTTTGAGGTATGCAAAGTACATTTCCTAGTTTGTTCCAGTTCTGTTGTCCCTATATGACCAAAAAGTTCTCTTACTGCAGCTTTAAACATAACAGTGTTGCAAGTGCCAGCTCTAGCTCATGGTTTGTACTGGCAGTTTAAACCAATATGTGACCCAAAATGTGCAATATAATTTCAGTGTCAAACATTCACCACTTGGGGACTATAACCTGCTCTTTCATGGAGGACAGTTATTCCAAAACTTGTGTTTGGCTAGCCAACTCATGCATGACACTGCTTTGGATTCAGTCTTCATCTACGACCCTGTCCTGTCTTAACTCACGGTTGTGGCAAAGAGCAGGCAGGACAGGGAACAGCATGATTAGGGTCATAAGCATAAACTGTGGGAGCTACTGCAGCAATCCACAAAGCTGCACATTTCATGGCTCTTTTTTTTTTCACACTTTGCCGTCATTAAACTTAATCACTGTCTGTGCACACACTGCAGCCAAGTAGCATCCCTCCTCCCCTGCTGATTATTATTTTGCCATCCATGCCTGTAAACAGGAATATTAACAATTATTCTTCAATGAGAGGTAAATTCCTGAATGGAGAGCCTCACAATTTTGTATGTCAGTTTAATTAGATTAAAATGTGCCCGAAGCGAAACAGGCAGGGTCAGTTCGCAATCGAAGGGGAAATGTGCCATGCCATTTGTCATAGAGATGAATGGGAGATGAGAGGATGGTCCAAATGCATTGAGATTGAATCGTAATTAGGCAAAACTATGAGTTTTGGGCATATAAGACATGGAGAAGAGAAGCGAATGTACTGCTGCAGGAACAGTTTGACAAGTTTCTACGGATGTTTAATAATTTTCTTGGCTGTGGATTACTTTTACTTATTGAAACTGCCTGAAATCCAAGGTGACTATACAGTCGTCAGCTTCTGCAAAGGAGCTACAACTTGCAAACTTTCTAATTCCACGACTCAAGTCTACAGGGGGTGAGTGTTTGATACTCAAAAGATTTTATGTGGAATATCACAACAAAAATGTGCCTCTCAAGCCATTCTCTTGTGGAAATACTCACAATAAGATGCACAATCATTTAAGAAAACTTCCCGTGGTTGCATATCAGCTCGCATCTGTATTCATGTCTAGTTAATTCCTTCCTTCCCCTACTTCATTTGTTCTACCTCCAGAGCCAGGGTTTTTCAATTAGGATTTCCCTGAAAGGTGGCGAATGTTCCAGGCTTTTGACAGCAAGCTTTGGCTGCATATCACCAACATGCTTTTCTTTCCATTTTGAAAAAAAAAAGAGGGAAAATAATGTCACCTTGTGTTATATACAATGAGAAAAGGAAGAAAGAGCCAAACAAAGAGCAAGCACAAACAAGACAGAAAATGAGGACAGGATGAGACAGAGACATACGTAGATGAAGAGCAGGAAGGGACAGTAAAAGAAAAAAAAAAAAAGAGGCAAAGGCATTGGCTTTGTCATGACAGTCTCCTCTCCCATGGCGGGGAAGATGTGTGTTCACATGCTCCAGTAGTCAGGCTGAAAAACCCAGGCCTGTTGCATTCACTCCAGCAGAGCAATAGCACTCATGGTTGCCTGGTTGGCAAAGAGCTTGTTATCCCCCCATTCCTTCATCTGCCTGCTCCTCTTCTCTTCCACATCCCTTTTTCCCACACCACAAGCATCTGCATTCTGTTTGCTTCAACGAGCCCCCATGTTTCCTGGCCACCATGTAACAAGGAAACAAGCAGCGCCTTTTTATTCTTCTTGCAAGACACAGGTGAACACAAACAGCACAGCCAACAGCACAGGTGGTGTTTGCGTCAGGCGAAGCGTCCTGATCCTGAAAATCAAATGCAGCCAAGTCAAGCCAAATTGCGGTGCTCCTGCTGTGCCTGAACCGTCCTGCTGGTGACAGAAGTGAGCCCCCAATCTCGAGAAAAGGAAATGAACAATGATAATCTAATGGACGCGATCAACCAACAAGTGTCAAATGGGAATACACAGGCACGGATGAGGAGCTGGGTTGACTGAATACACTGAGTAATGAATGCCAGTGGGAAACTCTGAGAAGTATAACAGGTCTTCTTCCTCTTATCTGGCATATTTCAAATGTTTCTCATTAACTCCAGGAGTTTCTTTTCTACCCATTAAATTTTCTTTCCGTCTTTATGTGAATGGGATTGTATGAGCCAAGAACACTTGCTGAGTCAGTGGGTGGAGGGCGAACAGAACAAAATACATTACCAATAATTTTATTTTTTTTTTTCCTACAAGTACTTCTCGAACAGAGAGAGTGAATATAAAGTAAGGCATTGCTTTAAAAAAAAAAAAAGGCACAAAGAAGTGAAAAATAGATTTTACAGTGGCTGCAGGCGATCATGTGCAAAGTAGGAAAACAGGGACAACTAAATGCTGTCATATGCGGAACACCTCAATTTCTTAAAATAATGCTGTTTGCTAATGCTGCTTCATAATGGAACAAACTCTCAGAATATAGCAAAACTATAAAACTATGTGGTACTTGAAAATCAAGGCAGAAACGGTCTGAACGGTCTTTTGCGGGTCAATTTCCTTTAAAGCCATAAAGGACTGCAACACATTTTTTTAATCCCCTCCCCCCCAAACAGCGATTGTCTAATCATAGCTTAGAAACTGCAGTTAGGCACAGCAGGACTGTTAAACTGTGAATGTGACTGGAGCTGTATTAAGAGTAGTATTATTAGAGCAAAAGTGTAAAATAAGTTATGTTAAAAAAAGAATCAGAGTGAAGTCTGATCTTACATTTATCTTTCTGTAGGACTATAGCTGTTGAGCTTCTTTATTTCCATGTCTTCCACATGGATCATCAGCTGGTGAGGATTATGTCTTTTTTTCCTGGACAGCTTTAGCATCAGTGTTTAAGCTCTTCATGTTTGCAGCCATCAGGTGCATATTTAAAGGATACAGCTGGCATTTTTCTATTTTTTTTTCTTATTGTCAACTAATCTCATGTGCAGAGCCAAACCAACGATAAATTGATCTACTTACAAGAATTGTGTGTGCATCCAAAACCTGATATATCTTATATATATGATATATCTGTACCGCAGACCATCAATGAGACACACTGTTGCACTAGGTGACACAAGATTATGGGTATGTTAGTTTGTTTAGAAACATCTCGGAAGACTTTATACTAAATATAATAAAAGTAAAGAGGTTGTGATATGAAGCACAACAAACTAGCAAAGTTCTGTAAGTGGAACTGCGTTGCCATGCATGTCCAGTGGCGTCTGCTGTACTCAGAACTACTCTCCAGAGACTATTAGTCTTTTGAGCCGTTTCTAAACAAACCAATGCGCCCAAACTCATCAGGGCTGAGGAACATGTGCACCCAGTGCAACAGTATGAAAAATATATAACATGAGCCTTAATGAGCCTTTTACAGTTATTTTCTTAATGTGAGTCAACTGGATTCAATGTTAGCTTAATTAGCTAGCAAGGTACAGCTGACAAAATATGCCAGCAACAGTTGTCATTTCAGTGGGTAAATAAATCAGCCATCTCCGACTAGAAATGAGAAACCTGTTCCTGTCCACATATGTCTGAAATCACCTATTGTTTAAACAAAAGAAGAAAGTTCTAGCGCTAATATAAATCTGCCACCGTTAGCATTGTGAACCGCATTGTGTAGCATGCAAGAACAGAAAGCTTAAAAGGGTTAGAGTAAGATACATTTGAACACTCATTATGGGCTGTAAAATATCAAGAGCTATGTTTGTGAAGTTGAAAATGACAAAAAAGAAATGTGCACATCTACGTTTTGTCTTTATGAGATTCCATGCACATAGAGACAAAGTAAGAGGAAATGAAAATAAAAGAAGCATGATAAATGGTGATTAAATCCATTGCCTGAAAAATGGGTGCAATCAGTATATGAAATAAAGATTAAACAACAATGAGCTCTGTTGATAATCAGTGTGACCAGAATAAAAAAAAGTCTTATAATTCACATCACAAAATAACTGCTCTCTGTCTGTTCACTGCTCTTTCACTTCATTTTCCTCTGTTTCTAACTTTGAACACTTTGATTTCTCATGTGAGGACAAAGCCATGTTTGAAATGAGAAAAGTTCTCCACTGGTGCAGCAGCAATGCTCAGTCCAGGGTGGCATAAGTTGATTGAGCTGATGGTCTGAGTGTCTGAAACACTGTAAGCTTTTTCGAGAAAGGCCCCCATGGGTTTTCCATAGTTCAAGAGTGTGCCGGGGCCAGGCTTCAGCTGACAGGGCCCCCCTCAGGTCCCGGCAGCTGCCAGGATGAAGAGAATGCTCAGAGTAGACACACAGTGACAGGAGCTGATGTGGCCGTCCACGTCCGTCACAGCTTTCATTTCCTACGCTACGCCATTGATTCCCTGGCTGGGTGACATTAGTGACACTCTCTTTTAATCCGTTGCAAAGAGCTTGACCTGTGGAGCGCATCTCCTGAGAATGAGAGCAAACTCTTAGCTACTGGAATGGATGACCAAATGGAAACTATCACATTCTCCCTGACTATTTCAGGGAAAACCTCGCCACTGTTACACTTTTGGATCTTGGGGGTTGTTTTGCTTTCACAAAAAGAGAATCCCAAGGGGAGAGTATAAAAGCTGGGCTACCCAGAAAAGAGCAAAAGGAAGCAAATTGCTACTTGGCTCCATGATGAGTTATTAAAAGGGAAATACATGTTGGAACCCATTACTCCATGGGAGGTGCTGGCATATAATTTTCTCATAGATATTTGAAATCTGAGAGTGACTTCAATATGAGCTTTGAGACACTCTGCTCCTCGGAATGGTCAGCTTGCTCCGTGAGAGTCGAGTGTTGTCAACGCCGTTTGACATATTGTTTCAGGAGCAGAAACGGGAGGGTGTGCCGGTGTAGACACAAGCCAGCATTTGGCGAGCGAAATTAAAGGTCATTTTGAGAAAGTGAAAATTAATGTGAGCTATCAATTTCAGCCTTTAAAAAATGTGACATATTTCAGCCTGACACATTTTAATTAGGCCATCAATAGTATGGCAACAGTGGCTAATGGTGCAGAAGACACAACCAGGATAAGTTGCCTTCGCTTTAACAGTTGTGGACGCATTTAAATGGCATTTAAAGCGCTGCGTTGACACAAACAGAGATTTTTGAGACTACTGTTTCTGAAAAATAACCTGATTTATGCTGTCAGTATCTGCTTATTCTGTTGGAATTGGTAAAAATATGCACCTACAGCCACCTACAACAGATGACTATCAATATCAATTGTGACTTTTAATGTAATCTGCAGTGTTTTGATTTCATTTGTATAAGTGATTGAGTGAGAAAATTGAGTCATCTACATGGATCCAGGATACTGTACATGATTTAATTAAGGTTTGTTGTTTTTTTTTCTTTCCAGAAAAGCAAAACAATCTTCCACTGGCAGATTTTGGTTTTCCAAAGGGGGAACCTTCTTCATTAGCAACACGCTCTTTAAACTGTTCCTGCTTTTGTGCACCCCCCCCCCCCATCCCTCCTGCCCAGAGAATAAATAAGATAAGGAGAGCAATGAACGCATCCATCATTCAAAGTGGAAAAGGGTAATTTAGCTTGGCCCTCCTGACAGCTTTACAACTTTGCGCGCTATTCTGTTTTAATTGGCAATCATGAATTAACTGAATGAGAGCCCTGTTCACTGCCGATGTCTTTCTCATTGCAGCTTTTAATTGGGTTGACTTGATGAGTTCCTGAGATAAAGCCAGACAATATATTCTCATGATTGGCAACTCGTTTGTTGCCATATAATTAGGCAGCAGACAAATCAAGCAGGACTGTTTCCTCCTCAGCCAGGCCCCCATCCTCTCAGAGCACTACCTACAGTGAAGTGTTACAGTGCGTACGACATGATGGATATGTGGTGGAGACTTCGGACAGGCTTGATCTTTCAGTGCTCTGTCATGTATTCATTTGTCTTGAGCAATTATTGATCCTCCAGAAAGAGGACACCGGCTCAAACTGTCACATATCTGTTTTCTCACCTTATCGGAAAAGTCTGAATTTCCAAGCATTATTATAATTTTATGAAAAGGGAATTGTGATATATTCTGATTTGAATAATATGTAAGCTTGGTCCAATACAGTATTGAGGAAGCTTTTTTTTAATTTTTTTTTTATTCGTGCCGGTTCGTAATGATTAAGACAATCCCAGAGGCCTCTCAGACTCACCCTACACTTTTACATATAAGGTCAAATGTTCAAAGCTTTCCTTCATTCTGCCTCCATTTTAAAAATAGGAAAAAAAGGAATTAAACATTAATGGGCTGATGAATAAATATTTTTTGTCTCCAGGACTCAGCACTTTCTCCCATTCCTGCAGCTTGCTTAATTAACTCTTCCTCAAGCCTTTTGTAAATTAACACATCTCTTTCAGTGTCCTTCGACATTGTTTTTCTTTTTTTTCCCCTCTTCTTCTTCTTTTTTTTTTTTCCCCGGTCAAAATTAGTTAGGCAGCTTTTTTTTTATGCAACGATATGCCACACGGAGGGACGCATAATTATTCGACCTTAGAGTCACTATTTTAACTTACAGTGCAGATTTTTTCCTTCAGATGTAAGTCAGACTGTTTGCTCGAGGCAAAAGCGTACTTGGGATGTTTTTTTGTACTCGCCAAGCATGCGAGTCACTTAAGAATATAAGACTTTCATTCCTGATCCTCAGACCCCAGGCCAGGAACTTGGACTAGATTTTTGGATGGTCCAGGATCTTGGTTTAGGAAACAGAGATCCGTTTGTCTCAGCTGGATACTGCTGTCTTATAGCTATGAATATTTCTGTGTGTATTTTCTCAACCTCCTTGTTCAGAGACACAGATATCTTCCTAAAAAGAGCTCGCACATATCTATTATTGAATATACCCTCCTTTACTGTTCCCACAGACGGCGGTAAGGTGAGACCCAACCTGTAAGTGCTTTCATGCTTGGTCTTGAGCTGTCAAAGAACAGGTGAACACTCTGTGTGTTTTAAAAAGGTCTTATTTCAAATGCAATAGATGTTGACGAAAAAAGAGACAAAAATGAGTGTCACCGTGAAGGATAAGTTTCAATTTTTTCCTGACTGTTCTGGCTAAATCTGTCCTATTTGGGTTGCCTGCAGAAGACATATTTTTGGGGACTTTATCCTGAATTACTCTCACTGTCAGCTTCTCTATCTCGCTTATAATGTTTGTTTTTTTGCTTTGGCCTATGCTCACCCCTCAGATTCCGCTCCGTCACATCTGCCGGCAAGTGATAAATGTGACGTTACTCCATCAGAGGATCATTAAATGTCAGGTCCTGCCGTGACAGCGGAACGTCATGGCAGAAAGTCAATGGCGTGGGGGGAGGGGGAGTGCGAGAGGAGGAATCGCCTGGTGGAAGAGCCTGCTGGGAAGGATCAATGGCTCATCTAACACCCGCATGGCCACTGCTGCACCAGGCAAGACCACTCACACCACTCACGCACTCCCTGCCTGGCAATGAGGTAGTCCAGCTGCTCTGAGATGAGTGTGCACAGCCAGAAGCAACCACTTGTGGTGATTTGTTGATGTATTACAAGAAAGGGTGGTGATAAAAACGAGGAAAGTTGACTTTGCACTCTGCTATATTCAGTGCTCTCAGATCAGAATTAGCTGTCTGAAAATATGTCCACAATCTTCTTTATCAAGACAAAGCAGCAGATTAAAGTGAAAAATCGAAAGGAAACAGAAAAAGCAGAGGGGCTCGACCTAAGAATACTGGACATACAAGGCTTTAGATATTTTATTTCACACATCCCTCTGGTATCCTTTCATATAAAGCAATGATGTGTGAAGTTTATCACCCTGATATTGATTGTGGATTTAAAATTCTTTTGAACACCTCTGGTTATCATATGGAGCCTCTCTAACGTGCAAAGAAAACTCCACTATAATACATTTTCTCTTTTCTTTTTTGTTCAAAGTGCTATTTATAATTATTTAACAACAAAATACAAGGGTGCCAATCATGTCACCATGTGTGCACAAATGAGCTAATGCTGTATTTATCTCACTGAGTCTGTCTCTGTTTCCCCTCAAGAGGTAAAATCAGTCACCTGTGTTTAGCTGAAGACGCAGCTGTTTTCAAGGACAGCTTGTAAAATATGTGTTTGGTTATAAAAAGAGGAGAAAAATAGCAGAAAACAGAGGAACTCCAAACTGTTACTCTGTTTGTGCATCATTGTATAAAGATGTAGGCGGAGAGAGAAGCTACCAGAAAACAAGACATAAAATTACTTTTCAGACAGAATTTAATAAACGTGTATTTGTGTTTGACCTTTCATCGTAGACATTAAATCACTCTTATCGGTTAATGTCTTCCGCTACAAGAATCATCTTTCAAAGACAAGAACGCCGGTTATTTTTCCTCCCTCTCTCGTGCTCCGTTATTCCCCACACATCCCCCCCAATACAGCAACACAACACTAAGGTTATGGAGATAGAAGACAATAGATAAAGGAAAAGGAGTAGCTCAACATTTTGGAAAACAGGCTTTGTTAGATGAGTGGTATCAATCTTATCTAACTCTGATGGGGTGTTTGCAACAGCCAAGCGTAGACAGCTACATTATCACCAAGTCGCTGTTGAAGTGTTGCTCAAGAGCTCGTTGACATGGTTAGGTTGTCACGGGCTTGTGTACCATTTTAATTTACAATTATCATTAATAGCTAGCAAACATGATTTAGTATTGTTAAATAACACACTATCACAGCTAGCCATTGTGCATTTAAAAATGTACGTTACATACTTGATACTCCCGCAACAGCTACCACCCTCTGCCAAGCTGCATTTATTTTTTTAGTGTCACAGTAAATGAAAAGGGTTAAAAAGCTGTATGGAACAGGAATTATGGGGAATAACAGTTGAAATAGTGATATGTACCTTTAAGACTCACTGTGTTGCCTAGATACGAGAGATGCAGTGTCATCAGACAGCACCTTGTATTCTTTGAGTTAGTTGAGCAGCATGCATGCTGTCAATGGACGAATGTTATTGAGCTCCTGTTTTTCTTTTTGCCTCTCAACTCAAGAGTAATGTTTGGTTACATGTGGCTTCTGTTTTGTTCATGTATGATAAAATAGCAGCTACACAACCGGGATTAGTAAGATTGATGTGAATGTTAGTAATAAACGACAAGCACTGTGGAAATCCCAGTATCAGTGTAGCTGTGAGTTTCTGACTTCTACTTCAACCAAGAAACACAGACTAAACCGTTACAACTGCCTTATTGGAGCACTGAAAAAAAGTTGAGGCCAGCTCAACTTTAATTTGTAGCGCGTCACGCAGTGACAAGTGTCAGGCGTCAGTTTGTAGCTTCGTGTCGCCGGCTTTCATTGAAAATGACTTGTAGCCTGTTGCTTTCTCTCCGGTAGTCTGAACACACTGTCAGCAAGAAAGTGGCATAGTGTAATTCCCAAAATGTCAACCTAGTTCTTTAAAATAAGGAAGGCAGATTGGTCACACTGCTCATTTTACAGTTTACTGGGGTGTTGAGCCATGTGAGATGTGCAGGAGATAGGTCAATTTTAAATGTCAGGACATTAAATTTAATGCATGCTTGAAAGATATGATGATAAAAACAGACTTAAGGTTTCTGTGTTTGATCCACTAACTGTACATGTAGGCATACTGTACCACTTCTAATGTTATGTAATAAGCACTGAAGATTTCAAGCAATCATGTTTCATTTATCCAGCACTGCATATTACAACAGTTACCATGGAATCATGCATAGGACAGATAGGACAATGCTCATTGAAAATAGCACCGTTTTTTCATGTGGTAATAGTCCAAAAGCTATTGAAACAGTGATGTAGCTCGTCTCAAGGAGTGCAAACAGCCACACAGGCAGAGAAACAATAGGGATTCATCAAGCAGCAGCCTCTAAAGCCCCGGATCGTGACAGAGTTAAATGAATTGGTCTATCAGTGCGACACCTGAGAGACAGTCTTTGGGAGTCTGTCAAGATAAACTCTTAAGGATCTTGCAGAGGGTGCATTGCAGCAAGGTCATCGTCACATTGCATCAAACAGGGCGCTGGGAGGAGAGCTTTTGTTCTGTTGTGTGAAGTCCCATTTGCCAGAGGTAACAATTAAGACTCATCTGTCAGCACACGCTAATGTGTTCATTCCTGATTCCACACTGGAAGTCTTCACTTGCTCATTTGTGGTTTCATGGCCCTCATTAAAGTCCAAGGTGTTCAGGCAAATGTTGCTGCCAGATTGCAGTTAAGTCTGTCATTTGGAGCTGATTTTTAACAGGGATAATATTGTTATATTATCACTATTATGATGTTATATATAAGTTAGAGGTCTGGCTGTTTTTTCCCAGCCTGAAATGATCGTCTGATAAGAGCAGAGTGAAAGGTACATTTCAGTGTCACATGAGTTTGGCACCAACCAATCTCCCTGCTGTCCCTGGGTCGCCCACTCGGTTACAGTGAGCTTCATCAGATGTGACAGCTTTGGTCCAACAAAGTGGAGGTCTTTAACAAGAGTTTTTTTAGTTGAATTTGTACAGAGGGCGAATGGAAGATCCTATCTTCCCGTCTTGAAGCAATTTCTTTCTCAGATTCCTTAGTTGTTTGATGTTTTATCATAGCTGAAGGTCAAAGTTGGCTGTCCGGGGGTTATCATCGAGTTAACTTTACAAGCATTTTATTGGTGCAGAAGGAGATTACAGAAAAACGCAACAGTGACTATGTAAATTAAATAATGATGCAACTGTCGTACAAGCGAAGGAATACAAGGAGAGCAACCTACACTTGAATCTGAACATATTTCAAGTGGTAATGAAGTTGCACTTGAATGAGAGGGAGCTGTTTGTGATTCACGCTTTTGGGAATAACAGACTGCGAGTCAATTCCAGCAGGTCCGTCGGAGAGTGTGGCGGCGAGATAAAGGCAAGGCGACATTGTTTAAGTCTTGATCCTGATGCAGCACTCCTCTGCTGGGGGATTGCATTCTAATACATTTACAATGTAGAAATCAGCCTCATCCATTGTCCTCTTACCCCCACCGTGCAAATGCAGCAAGAATCCAAACATTTTCCCTCCATCTCAAGATTACACTTTGGCTGTTTTTCTTGCCCTGCCTATTCGCCCCTCCCCTGGCCTCTTCTCTTTGAAACTCTTTCATTTCACAAACATCCGTTGGCAAAGGGGAATCCCTAATCTCTCAAGGGCTTTCTTTCAAATTTCATTATTGAGACAGAATGCAGATTTGAGTTACTGCAGATGCTGCCGTGTTTTTATAATACTTTTTTCATTCTTCACTCACTATTTTAATGGATATCTGGAAAAAAAGCGATTCCAATGCCCACCATACACTTTATGACTGAAGCCTTGATTCTGCACTCACAAACAAATTTTGATGGCTTCTGTGATAATTTCACTTGATTGTTGTCTGCTCAGGCTGCCTGTCAACTATCATCATTTTCATCAGGGGGGTGGATATGGGCCTCAGAGCCCATGTGGGGATATTAATGCAGTACTGTATACTTAAAGATCTGATATTATGGCCCTTTTTGACTAATTTTTATAAATACAACCGGATGCTTTGCTCATCTTCCGGCTGCAATGCAAACTCCATTTACAGAAGTTACGTACATACTCAGCAAAGTGCTGGGCAGCGGTTGGCTCATGCTAAAGCTTCCAGCCCTTTACAGGTATAGTTTGACATTTTTGAAAATACGCTTATTTACTTTCTTAGGTTATCAAACAAACTAAGCAAAGCTAAGCTTACCTTAGCATAAAGATGGGAAACAACCCATTTTAACACCACAACTTGGTTTGGTTTTTGTATGAATTAAACAAAAGTGTTAATTAAAGAGTTTCAGGGGTGCTGGTAGGCAATTTTTTTTTAAAAATCTTTGGACAAAGCCATGGTGTGTTTCCCCCTGTTTCCAGTATTTATGCAAGGCTAAGCTGGCAGTGTTGCTCCATAGAGGTAAATGGACCTGCAGCGTCAGGTGATAATTCTCTGTGGGTCATGTGGTTACAGCTGCATTAACTTAAGAACCTTGCTGTAACTTCTCAGTTGCTTTGGCAGATTTCTCGAAACATTTTTCAAGTTCTCAGCACTAAAGATGCATTTCCCAAAACAACAAAAGGCTGTAACTCACCCACAACCTTTAATTCATGTTTCAAAATTAAGTTATTGTGTCAATGAATAAGTCATTGCCACCAAAATCACACGTTCATTTGACATTATGTAAAACCAAGGTGATCAAAATGCTTGAATACTTTATTAGAATGACAGTGGACTCTGGAAGTGTGTTCAGTGTGTTCCTCATCTCCTAATTTCCAAACAGTCTACATGTTTCCACTGACACTGAATGCCTACTGTACCAGACAGTTATTTTTCTGAAGGGAACTGACTGCTGTTATGTATCAAAGTGACTCTTCAGACACTGATTTCAAGAGTACTAGCTTTTCACATTCTACTCTGTAAAGTAAAAGAGCACTTACATTTGCATGCAATGTGAGGAAAAACTATTTTATTTTCCTGCAATGGTCACACAACACAGTACAGTACAGTAAACAGAAGAAAAACTGAAAATTGAAACAGCACATAGGCCTACTATATGCAGTAATATAATAATAAAATAAAGTTACAGTGCTGGGAATCATCTTGTCGCTCCTGTTTGTTTGGCCACAGATTCTCATCGACCTCACTCCTAATGCTCTCCCTTGCAATGCAACAGGAGAAGAATCGTCTTGTATGCTGCAACCGTCCTCTGCACGCTTCTGCTGTTATATCGATGTTTGATTTTGTGTTCGGTGATTGTACACTTTACATGTCCATTGCCCTCATCCAATGTTCATCTGAACAAGCTCATCCATGTTCACAAATTGTAGAGACTCTGTTGCCCTCGAGCTCTATAAAAGTACTCATGACTTACACCTGCAAACTGGACAGCACGCGCCACTGGTTGATCTTAGATGTGAGAAACTCCACATTCGTAAGTGAAGTTCGACTTTCACCTGACAACTAATTTATCAATCTAGCAGACTTTATGACTACTCCATATCGATGGAATTTATGAAACATTGGCTCAGTTACACAATGAAGGAATTCTAACATATTTCTGAGAGTAAAACTATTCAGCTGAGAAGAAACATGATCTATTTTGATCACAAGGACATGTACAACCAATAATTGTTCAAACTGCAGACAATTGTACTTAGTCATCTCCCTAAATGTGCTAAAACATTTGCAGTAGGTAACAAAGAATGAGAAATGCTCTTTCTGTCGTGCACAAGTAACAAAATGAGAAGAATTTCACATATTGTTTTGACGACTTCAACTGCCATTCGAGAATTGAGCCAAGGCAACTGAGAAAAAACTGTAATGTAGTTGTTACATCACAAAGGCTGAAAACTCAAAGTCCAAGGACACTTTTCTTGCATGATAACATTCCAATGAGCCTTTTAAAGACTGATCCGTTGAACATGAAGGGAAAGCGTAGTGCCTTTGAATTGACCTTCAGTGCGAAAGAATGAAAGAGAAAGTGTATTTTAACTTGAGTGAAATCAGATAAGCTCTATTTTACAGACATGTTATTTAGTCTTGAACCTGTATAGTCTAAAGTAAAGCCCTTTATAGTTATTTGACTGTATTGTTTCAATTCATTTTCTACAAATCAGCGAAAGGCTTTACATCTTGATGGAATCATCGCTTTGAGTATTAGTGGTCGGACTATTCTGTCTTAGGGAAATACAGTAGAGTCTAGTATGTAATATAATAGTATTTTATCAGGCTGGACTGTCCTGGACAATGTGAATGACAAATTTCAATGTTTAAATGGACTTCTATTCCCGGTAAATTGCATCTTTTGGAGTCTGTGCAGGGAGGCCTCGCTGCCTTCACTGGCTGCCTCATCGACTGCAACGAGAAAACTTGTGACAACAGAAGCAGCTTGAGCTTGTGTAGACCTCATGGTCTCCCTCTGGGACCAAACAAAGCTATGGCCTCCCTCCCATATCAACTGTGTCATCTGCACTTCGAACATAATTTAGTAGCAGGAAAGAGAGACTGCAGTGATGAAGTCTAAATGGAGGTAGGCAGTTATCATACAGTGTTGTGATATATTTTTTTAGTAAAATTGCTTGATAAATGAGTTTGTATACAGTAGAGCACATTTTAGCTTGTTCCACTTTTGTGGAACAAATTATGAGGCTTCTTTCTAAAATTATTCTTAATGTAAAGCATGAATTTAAAAAAAGGTGCTATTCCTCAGCCAGGATGTTGGAATATGTAAAGACATTGCCAAATTATATCTTCACAAAACCACACCAGATTAAATAATATTTGAAATATCAGAGAAATTAGCCATTTTTTACATTGCACAATTTATCTCTCAGATCTTTGATAAACATGCTGATGCTATTTCTGTACGGGATAATGGTTGGGGGAAAAAAGAAAACAAACAAGTCTCCTTTTCATTTTTGTTGATTTTTTTTCATCATCCAGCTCTGGACACATTTTCAATGAAATAAGCAGATTCCAAAAACGCGGCCAGTTCATGCCAAGGTGGTAACACTTGAAATTCTAATATCAGTCTTGAATTAATTTGCTTCTTTCATCTGTCAGAACCCATTGTGCCTTCTGTTAATGACTGACAGTGACAGCAGAGGCTCTCGCCCACACAAATGATTAAAAAAAAAAAAAGAAAAAAAAAAAAAGCCTAACAATAGCAGCAGCAGCAGCTAGAAAATAGCACAACACCTTACTAGGTTAAGTCAAAGAAGAGGAGTTCTACTTCCATGGTGATCTATGAATTCATCCCGCCAAGAAAATCGTTACATTAAATGTGCTTTCCAGTATACAACAGACCTAGTGTAGTGTGTTTAAGTGTTTTCATTTTGGCAACTTAACACTTAAAAAGATGTTAGCCATTTAAAAAAAAAATAGTATCTTGCTTAAAGCTGCAGTAGGCAATATTATTTCATTATAATTTTGGTTGAAATAACTAATTTTGACCATTGCATGTCATTAATAATATTTAATTTAAGAGCTCCTTAAAAAAAAATGTGTGCCTGTGAGCGCCTGCCCCTTTGTGTTTAGTTTTTTTAAAACTGGACCCGGTCTGAATCAAACAACCAATCAGTGTTAGCTAGCACATAACTAGCCAATCACAGCATCAGGGGCTTCTTGGTGCATCTGGGACTCCACCATGGAGCGGAGGTCTTCCAGGGCCCTCCAGGGCCAGTCGCGCCACCTGTTCTCCATGACCGTCGTGAGCTTCATACCGCTGCTGCTGGGCTGGTGGGACTTTGCACTGGGGAACGGGCTGTGGGAGGAGGTGGAAGGAGCCCAGAATGGGAGGCTGCTGGCGGAGTGATGGGAGGCAGCAGAGAGAGATGCACAAGGTTTTGCATTTTATGTGTTCGACTTGCCTACTGGAGCTTTAAGTGTCCAGTCAGTGTCTGTGAACTTGCAGCAATCCTCCTGAAAGACAGAAATCAAAGAGAAAACTTTGATTTGTGCAATCACTGAGATGTAAAATCAGACAATGAATGGGTCACTGACTTTGTGGAACTATTGTGGATGCTCGCTTGAGTTGTACCTCCAAAATGCAATTTACATTTTAGCATTTTCTAAGGTATGAAAAAAGAATACTTGCAGAACAATCCCACTTACTGAGCTTTGTGAGACTTTCTGAAATGCATTTCATTGTCTGTATATGAGGTAAACATCATTCTGACATTCTGTGAATAGCTTACCTGTTAAAGATAGATAGATTATAGAGTATTTCATTAATCCCAGAGGAAAATGAGAGTGTTACAGCAGCCACTAAACATACTGTAAATCACAAAATACAAAAACAATGAGATGGGTAAGAGAAACAAACTAATTTTTACTAATTTACACAATGTATATACATATAGTAACAAAGTTTAAAGTGATTTTCCATAAAGTATACTGCAAATTTATCCTCTGATGGCATTTAAACTCTGTTTTGTCCTTGTTTTTCCAGGCAATATCTCCAATTATTGAAAAAAGATATCTTATTCAATCCTACACTTTCTTACACTTCACACCTCAACCTAAAAACTGAAAAAGCACAAAGTAATGCTCAAAATGCATCTTTTTATTTAACGTTTGCATCAGCTGTCAGTACTGAAAGCACAACATATTTGTCTTAGATACCACCACCAGCAACAGTTGAAAACAAACAAATAAATGTTAATTATTGCAAATGCTGTCATTCATGAATATATGGCTCATAATAAGAAAAAAAAAGTGCTTATTGAAACTTTATATTTATTTGTGATATCCCTCATACTTGTCATAAATACTCCAGTACCAACATTTTTCATCTGCAAACATACCCTCAATGAATTGTTATTGTATAATTACTAAATTCTTACATTGTCATTAGGCTTTATTAGTGATCTTTTACTGTGGTTAATGATCCTGTGGTATCGATCTCCTTTAATATTAATTGTTATGTGTTATAATCATCACGGTAATTAAGCACAATTGCCATTTTTCTGCATGCATGGATGCACTGTCCTGAAAACAAACACTGACTTTTTATTCTAGGTCTTGTATATTTTATTATCAAAAGAAAAGAACACGATTTGGTTTGATTTTTGCTTAAATACAACAGCTGACTTGCAATTAGCTGCTGTGGGGGTTACATTTACACTAACTACAGCATGCAGCTGCTCTGCACAAGCCCAAACACAATAGAGAGGTTGTGTATTTACTGTATTCTTCTGAGCAGCGGACCATGGCTGTGCTCATTATACAGTGTCATGCTGCTGATGCCATCATTGTAACCGGGGAGAGGCAGAAGTGGGGGTGTGTCCTCTGCGTGCTGTGCTAATTCCACTTGTGTGAATGAATGCGCTGGTCGACTCAAATGAAGGAACATTGCATTGATTTATGCTGTGTGTATCTTATGGTCAATTGTGAAAACACTGAGGTAATTGGTGACCATTCAAAAGAAAAACAACCCAGCTGGGTGGCCTATCCGCTCCTAGAAAGAGGAAAAAAAAGAATCATAACAAGAAGTAATTGCTCGTAGTTTAAATTGGCCTCGTATAGAGTGCAGCCAAAGTTATCTCACCAGTGTCTCACCGCCGCAGATTCCCCCTGTAAAGAAGGAAAAAATTTTACTCTTTGGTATGGAAATGAAACACGAAATTGCAGTAAAGAGGGAGGCATTCATCTCCTAGGGGCGGGTTTGGGCGGAGGGCTTGGGACAGGGGTGAGGCAGCCAAGCAGTTTAACCCCTCTCCAATTAGCTGTGAAAGTCCTTTGATTTTAATGCAGCGCTACAGACCAGCAGCACAGTACATGTCCCTCAACCCTCATTATTCCACAGCCTAATTTTCTGACATAGCTTGCAGTATCTCCCCAGATGTAACGCTGCTGTTAATTACTGCTGCAGAGCCAGAGATGAGCGGTCTGAGAGACAGAGAAAGGAAGAGCGAGATGCTGGAGAACGGCAGGGCCGAGGAGTCTGGAGAAGCCACTGGACTCTTGTTTTATTGAATGTGTGGAACAGCTACAATGAATCTGTGAAATTGTATCGGTGCGCAAATCATCTAAACACTACCGAAGGGACTCCTGCAGTCGGAGAGTATGCTAATCAGGGCTGTGTTCCTGAAATAAGAGCACATGACTTAGAAGATATTTCTTGTTCTACATTAATGGTCATTGGGGAGAGTTTCTCATCTGACTGCTGCTTGAAGGATGAGCAGCCACAGTAGCTCTATGTGCACCTGTAGTTAGAAAATATATTTTTTTTTTTTTCCCTGATTTGGAAGTCTTATTGTTAACTGACACCTAACATGAAATATCGTATCAAAGTGTTCAAAACACAACTCGGTACCGTGACTCCCTGATAAATCCCGAGCCCTGGTCTTGTGATTCTATCAAGGTGACATTGTTGGAGAAAGAAAAAAAATCCATCTCAGTCTCCGCTGTGCAGTGAAGTCCTTTGTGACAGCAACTGGTGATCCAAGCACTCTCTTGTGCATCTATGATGTACAAGAACACAGCTAAAAGGCAAAACATGGGAGTTTCATTATTGAAATCATAGGAATGAATAGAGAAAGTAAAAGGGCAGGGCTAGGAGATGTCTAGCCCAGAGTTACTGAGAAGCTCATAAAATAAAAAACACCATGAAAAGCATTCTTCCCCACACTTCCTTTCTCATCTCTGCACTTCATAAAAGTGCCAAGGCAGCTATTCTAGACCCTGTCTAATAGACCATAACTCTTTTCAATTAGGGCCAACTTAAATGAGGGACACTTTTCTGATAAGTGCATTGTTATGGGGTTATTACAGGATTTTATTTTATTATTACAACAATGTAAGTGAAGATTCGTCGCGCTGGAGAAGTTCAACACATTATTTTGTAATTACAAAGGTCATAAAAATAGCAAGATGACTGTGAGCTGCATTATGCAAAGAGGCTGGAAGTACATAAGTAATGATTTACTGTATATTCTGGGATCTGTCGTCAACTGTTTTTATTTTTTTTAAATGATTAGATGTGCATGAATATGTTCTCAGAAGAAGTGTAAGAATAAACCTGTTGGCTATAGTTTGTCGCAAAGCAAATTTAACTAGAAATCGTACTTAAATTAGCAATATAATTCAATGAAATGTGAACTGAGTTCAGCATCGCGGTCATGGTGTGTTTCTTCTGAGTTCTCTTTACAGTCTCAGCTCTGTTGTCTTGCATTGTGAATCTAAATGGATATTTCTGGCATCAAACAGTTTAATTATTTCCCCATTCTCTCTGGTGCATTTGTACGAGGAATAACTTCCTAATGATATATGACAGTGTTACAGTTTGGAGAGAATATATAAGCCTGCAAACATGTAAAACCTCTGTGCATCAGCATCACAGTGTATATTTTAACCTGTAAGAGAGCAAACGCATCCTCTAGAAATGATTATATACTACAAATTTACAACAAACATTTTTGCGATAACTCGTAATGCAGATGGCAGCATTTTTATGACAACATGATGAGGAAACATTTGTCACAAAATGTTGATACTGATTGTTTCTGCAAACTGTTAACTGACAACGTATTTCCTCTACATATTTTCTACAATATCTGTTTATAGCAAAAAAAAGCAATGTTTTTTCATGGTTATATTTAGGTGTTCACAGTACTTGGTTAAATAAAGACTGTGGTCTTGGTTAAATATTTTAAAAAGAGAAAGTGAAAGCCAAGTTAGTTCTGTGCCTTTGCCTCAGAGTTATCTAACTACTTTTATATTTTATTTTCTATCAATGTCTGTCTTTATAGGGGTTGGGATAAATGCATAGGAGTAATCACTAAAATAGGCATGTATTTTTCCTCTGTTTTTCTTGAGTAAATATCAAGAAGTCAAAAGTGACGTGAAGCACGACAGAGAAACTGTTTACTTCATTAACATTTCACAGAAACCAGGATTTTAATCTTAATACATTAAACATGGCCTGTCTTGTGCTTCAAGTCAGTGTCATTTTTTTTCATTATGTAACCAGGACTATAATGATCTAACCATAATCAAGGGCTGTGAGTGCTTAAACATAATAAAAAAGCATTAATCATGTTATAATGAGTGAGTCCTGTAGGAAAACAAAAAAAATGTTTTGTCAGTCAACATTTTGCATTTCTCGACTTTGCAGATATATGTTCATAAAAAGCGAAATTCTGTACATTTCTTGTTTCTCCCAAAACATATTTGCTGTTGTAAATTAGTAATATGTACATGTAATTTCTAGGCGACAGTGCAAGAGTAAGACACAGGAAGTCGTGCCAATCTCGTGAAACAAATGTATATTTTTTTGAAACACTGAAAACACTGTAAATGTTAAGGGACCTCTTCTGCTGCTAGTCTCTCAATGTCTTTATTTTTCACTCTACACCACACCAGAGTAAGAAAAAGGAAAAAAAAAAAAAAAACAATAGCCAAACCCGATGTATGTAGGAGAAGCCATTTGGGATTCATGCAAAAGTTAGGATTGTTAAGTGTCTCAAAGGAATATACCACAAAATACATGATTTAAATGGGTCAAGCTTAAAGCACTTTTTTTTCAAATCCCAGTACAACTTGCTGTGCAGAATCTCTCTCTCTATCTCTCTCTCTATCTATCTATCTATCCATCTATTCATGACATTTCCTTTTTACAAGATGCAAACATGTCAGAAGGTCATTGCCTTTCAGTTCCTCAGCAATCGCTTGCCTGATAACAAGGCCAGCTACAGTATGTAGCGATTAGAAATGCCACAGATGTCTACATAATATATTGTTTTCACTGTCTTGCTACCGGAGCTATTAAAATTATACATTAATTTAGCCAACTGCCCATTATGGCCGGGCCTGCACATGTAAAGGTTTTCACGGCTAAAATGGACGTGAAGAAGGTAAAGCCTGTAAATGTACGGTAGGTGTGTGAGCATTAGAAAAGGTGAGCTCGCAGTGGCAAGGTTACCAGTTTCCAATATCTATGAGAGGCCTGTCCATTTATGTGATATTGAGTTTTCACCGCAAAGCCCATTTGCGTCCTGTTCCACTGCTCATTTTATCTGATTTACTAGGCTGTGTGTGTGCTATGACATCTATTCATCTGTGTTTAACATCTCCAGGGCCACGGGTTCACCTGCCTCCCCATGTTCCCACTGGAGCTTATTAACCGTTGTCGCTAACGGGAGCACTCCTAGTTAATTACATAAATGGATATGTACACGCCGAAATGTAGCACATCCTGGTTTTATCTCCTAAATCATCTCACATAAATCTGACTCGATGTCCCCCAAGCAGTGGCTCCCAACGTTGATTGCATAGTTCACTCCTGCTTCTTTCAGGTAATTTTCTTAGATTGGACTTTTCTTAGCTCACATACATACACTTACATACTGTATGTTATACGGAGTCCCAAACTGTTAAAAATGTAGCTGAATACATAAATAAATAATATAGCTAGTTAAATAATTAACATGTTAGGAGTGTAGAAGTGTAAAAAGAAACAGCTTTATACACTAACCTCCCTGCTGGTTAAAAAAAAAAAACAACTAATATGACAAAACTAATTTATTTTACCCTTCTGTTTATCTTTCACTAGTTCATTTAATTTTGTAAACTATTCCCCACTTTTTTTTCTTTTTTTGGTCTTGGCACACATTTACTAATTTAATAATCTATTTTTCCCCTTTAACATTTCCTTTTCCTTATTAAATTTCCAATATTTCTAGTCCAGGGGTTTGAGGTAACTGAAAACATTGGTCGCTAAACAGTAGCTTAAGAGCTTTAGCAAGCTAACTTTAACAAAGTTAACCAACTAATGCTACTTAGAAGTTCAAAATCACTATGCTTCTATTATTTTCACATGATTAAGTGATTAAGTGTAACATTAGTGGAGCAATTGAGAGGCCTCTGTGGCTACGTAGCTTAACTGAAAACACTGGTGGCTAAACAAAACAAGCACCAGCCTTGGCAACAAGCTACTTAGCTGAAGCTAACTTTCATGTTAATGTCATGTAATGTTAATCATCTGTATAAGCTTTTGTCTAACGCACACACACAATCCCTGGATCAATCAGGCAATCATACTGTTGGCACACCTGTCAAATTAGTTTCTTTTCAACATCCACATTGTAATTGACTTGGACATGTTTCTGAAAACATGTATTTATATGAGCTTATTCATACAGAAGTGCATGAAAAGCAAGAAAACATGTTTGATGTCAGCTGAAGTCCATAAAACATTATGTCCATTAAACCCATATTTAATGAACATATTATATTCTTTTATTTTTAACCTGCGCACAACCAACTCTGTAATCATATCACACTCTTGAGTTGGCAGATTGACATGAATGAATATTTTCGACTTGTCTGATAACATTTTATTACAATTTGTCAGTTATCAGGCTCCATAGCGTTGTAATAAATAACTGGGTAGCAAAAGTCTGTCATTTCACATATTATATTCTATTCAAATACTTCCCAGTATCCTACAGATTGAACAGATTAGGTGAGGTACCTTAAAGTATTAAGATACTTTCATCTGACAGTGCCCATGTCATTTAAAGTGCCAAGTGTATTTCCCTTCTATTTGCTCTTCAGGAGTTTGGTAAATGGAAGGGCTTAGATAAAACCAACATTTCATAGACAGAGCTTGGCTGCTTTCTCAAGCTGCCTGATGCAACCTGCTTTACAGTACAAACAATGAGGAGGTGAAAAGACGGATGGGAGGATTCACACGAGCGCGCTGAACTGGCTGCTTTCACTTCAGCCGTGAATTATCGTTCTTAGAAGCTGATCCATCACAGAAAATGAAAACTTAAAAGGTAAAAGGCTTTTTCACCTGCAGCACTCAGAGCGAGTCTCTTAGTGCAGTAAATTCTGTTTGAATAGATGTGTGTTTATTTGCTTACCACTGCATTTGGCTTAGATATCAAGAGGGACTTGGATAAACCCATAACAGCATGCAAGGTGACCAATAGTGAAACAGTTATTAATATTTTCTTTTATGTTCAAGACAGGAGAACTCCCACTTCCCTCTTACACTCAAATAATGAAATGCACAACCCAATGAAATAATTAAAATTATCATAAATATGCTGACAAAACCCTTTGATATGTTGCCCCCAAAGTATAAATAGAAGTCACAGGAGATGGCATTGTGAGGCAACTTCTCTAATTTCACTGGAAGTCACATTTGCTTTCTAGGTAAGAGACGGGGAGGGAGCTAAAAATATCTGTTTTATGTTAATAACAATATGTGCTGTTTTTAAGGAAATGTATTTTCTGATTATGTAAACACAGTTCCTGTGAGTTTAAAATTTCAAAGATACAGTTGAATGTTAAGGGTTTTGCTCAGTGGATTGTTTGACATATTGTTTATGCTTGATAAATTCCCACATTTGTGGAAATGGTGAACAATAAGAGAGGTCCCTTCACATTTCTTCCAAATCAACACCATTAATTGGCCTACTGCTGGGCCTGTGTAGGTTTTCTGAGTTCACTCTTTCTAACCTTGTAGGCAAAAGAAATCAATTATTCCCTTTCAGCCCTGAGGTGCTTCACACGTCCTGCTCCTCCCAACAATCAGCAGCTGCATCTGACTGGTTTTCATAAGCACAAAAGTAAAAACAAATTGAGCCAAGGTTGAGACCCAAAGCACCAAGGACCGAGTATGTGGGAGGGGTAAGGATGAACAAACACAGCTGTTTGTGACCAAGGACTTATCATAGAAGTTGTATTGAATTCAATTGGGAAGGAATTAGTTTTCAAGGTTATTTTCCTTACAAGACAAAAAAAAAAAAAGACAAAAATCCATGAATATGAAGAAGATGTTATTAGACAGTCTCCCAACTGGGTGAGACGACTGGCTGATGTTCTGCACCCTGCTCTGTTTCACCGGTTATGTCAAACTACAGAGTTACTCATGCAGAAGACTTAGCTGCGGAAGTCACTTTAGGTCTCAACAGCTCAATCATTAATATAATATAATATTAATTTAACATTAATATTAAAATCCACAATAAACTGTATCAGCCGGGATATCATGTCACCCGGTTGGTGCGGTTGAATTAAAGGGCCTCCTGCTCATCCTGAATTCAACTCTCACCCGCTGTCATGTACAAAAGACGGCGCAGTCATTCATCACGTCAAATGTGGTGCAAACATTCGAGCGAGCGCAAAGAGTTTACCGAAGGCTGGAGAGGAGATGAGCTCGGAGAGCGGAGTTAAATGCCGTTTATGGCGTTGAGAACAAAGTGTCGAGGAAGGTTTGAGCATGTTTAAATACTCCGCACATGCACATAGCAAAAGGTAAGCAAAAAATAGCTGCCTCCTCGCAAGGCTGTTATTCAATATTCAGAGTCACTTGATGCTTTCCACCTCAAAGAACACATCTATTTATTATTTCATATGCACCGAGGATGGTAAATTGCACTCACAGCCTCCTGTGTCCAAGCTCGCAACAATATAAATGCTAGATTTTTTTGTCAAGGTGCTTGAGGGAAAGCACTTATTAAGCAACTTTTTTTTTTTTAAATCTATCCCAAAAAACCCCCCCAGAGAGACAAATGAAACATCTAAGTCCTTGATATATAGATTTGTATCATGTCTTTCTTTGTAATTTTAAATTTATTGTTGCCAAGGGAAAGCAGTGATTCACTTAAGCCCTGGAGCTTTGCAATATAATGTTATCAAGTGTTCATGTGCCGTGCTGTCGGTCTGATGGGATTGTCACAAATAAAAAGAATCGTAATTACAATGATCATGAAGTTAAAACAAGTACAAATCGATGGCTTTATATGAAAGTGACTTCCACAGGTTCCTTTGGATCTCTTCCTAAATGTCACCCGGATTGTCTTGTTGATGGATATGGTGGATTTTCACACATCTGCCGGAAGGAAAAGCCCCAAATCCTTATCTGATCAAGGCTTCATAAGCTTCATGGGGCCAATATAAAGGAAATTTTTACTCCTGACATAGCGAGCGGTCTCTTCACAGGCCGCCGTCTCCGTTCAGACTTCACTGCCAGTGTGTTTTGGGAGGCTTGGCATTTGCAGTTAACACCTGAAGGAATCTAATTAACAAGGGACTGAAGTATTTAATCACGTCGCACGAGTTCACAGTGCACCCTGTACTTCATTTATTAAAAGTATTATGATTTTAAATAAAGCCATCATTCACTGTCATGGCTCGGGCATTTTGTGCACACTGAAGGTCTAATCTTATAGTGTAAAGAGTTTTCACAGAGAGAATGTGGAAGTGTTTTAAGCTTGAGGTGTTGAAATATGCAAAGCCCAAAGACAAATTACTTCTGCAGAGTAAAATTTAAGTATTACCAGTGGTAGAAAGTAACTAAGTACATTTACTCAAGTGCTATACATAAGTACAATGTTGAGGTACTTATACGTCTATTCCGCAACATTTCAGAGGGAAATATTTCACTTTTCACTCCACTGCATATATCTGAGAGCTGCAGGTTGGTACTTTCTTTTCAGATTAAGATTTTACATTCAAAAAAGTATATGTGATAAGTTTCTAACATACAGTGCATACTTAAAGATTAAACCATGAGCTTCCCAACCTTTTTGGCTTGTGATCCCTTACAAAAAAGCAGTGGCTGGTTGGGGCCCCTTGTCATGTTTCAGATGAGTTGTTCGCATTTCTACCAAAGAGAGATTCCCCCCCCCCCTAAACTTCTCAGATGGTTTTATTTAAATAACTGTTTAAGGCCCAAAAGTTAGTCAAAGTTTGATTGTGCATGCCCACAAATGGTCGTCCGTTACGTAGCCTTTGTTGCTAAGGTTGTTGCTAAGGTCGTTCCATCGGTTGTTCACATTGCCCATATGCATATTTCGGATCGGATTCAGGCTCAAACATGTGCGGATGTATTTTGGAAGTTTCCATTTCGAGAAAAGAACAAGAAAAAGAAGCAAAATCCAACCTACTATTGTTTGTTTATCTAGCTGGAGCTGGTGGAAGCTGGCCAATCAGAACAGAGTGAGCTCATCAGGAGGAGGGTCATAAAGAGACAGGGCTGCATGAAGGGCCAGTATAAGACAAAATAACTGTAAATCATGCAAAGCTATTCCAGTAGAGCACAAGAATATAAATATAGACCTGTCCCCTTTAACAATCTAATATTGTAATATATAATAATATATCAGTCACAGGGTGCATTGTGCATTGTTGTTACATTATTAGTACATTTATTTAAAAAGGATTGGAGTACTTGTTGGAGCATGACTCCTACATACATATGTGTATGGAACATGTTGTGCCTTATAATTACTTTCTTTAATGGAGGCAATTCATAGCAGGTTGAGGTAGATATATGTTATATGCAGTGTCCATTAATTATATCCAGTAGGCTGCTTCTGTGATTAAATTTGATTAGTCAGAGTGGCTGCTGATTTATTCTCCTCAGTACCTGTACCAGCTGTTTAATAATAACACTTACATTGGTTCCAAAGTTGTAGTGATGCAACTGACACCCAGGCACACGTCTTCTGCTGCCCAGATGCACGATTAACTTTAGGAATTAGTGTAATCAGTGACGCATTTGAATCAAATATGGTATATCGCTGGCATGTGCAGGTATATGGATTTGTATTGATTCATCACTCGGTCTGTAAACATGCAGAGGGTTTTTAATTTCTAAGATTTCTATTTAAAACTACAAACATCGAAATAGCATTTGATGGGGATCAAATTGGCTGACGCAGCTGCAGTTTTCATTATTCTCTGTAACGCAATAGCAAATTAAACCTATAAGGTGGAATTTCAGTCATTTATTCCATATTTTCTTGCCAGATGTGCACAAATTGTGATGGGATGTTCTCTCCATGTTATACCATTCGGTGGATTACTTGATCCAAATGGTAACTTTTAAGGATGCTTGCATATGAAGAAACAGAAACACATGGTTATACAGTGACTTGGTCCCTTGATTATTTGATGGTGGCAGATTTTTTAAAGTGTATGTACAAGGAGATAAACACTACTGAAAAATGAATGAACAGTAAAATATATCATGCTCATTCAAGCTGGAGGGGCCTGGGCACCACCAGATTTTTGTTATCTGGGTTTCCATATTTTTATTTTATTTCATTACATTTATTTTTTTAAAATATGCAATTATGATCATTTTACATTATGAGTCAAACATATTCTTCCAAAAGTTGCAGGATGAAATCAGCAGGTACGCATGCACACAGCACTCTCTCTTTTTTCAAATGTGTGAAAATGAAATGCAGATAGTTATACACACTTTGAGAAATATAGGCATAGTTTGCTTTGCAAGATAGTTGGCTAGCACCAGCTAAAGTTAGTAGCCATCCCTCAATCCTGTTATTTAGCTTTCTGGACCACTAGCTAGTCGTGACTTGTGATAGCATAGCATCCTATTTAATATTGGTTAAGGAGAGCTGTGTGGATCTTACGGCAGTGAACTGATTCTCTCCAGGTCAACATGCAGATGAAAATCTTGTCATCCTTTAAAAAAACAAGAGAAGCCCAGCCCTGTCCTCAGTCAGGAGGTTGATAGTGCAAGAGGTAGCTTATCTTATGTGAGATTTATAGTGATAGGCTATGTTTCCTTCATGGAAATGTATGTAGATTTAATTAAAAGATTTGTTCCCTCTTTCATATGACCATTTCAGACCAATCAAGGGATGATAATGATAATCAGGCAGTTTAAGTTGCTGATCTGTGGGAACCAGGTAAGGATAAGTGAATAGCCTAATGATGATTCTCACAACAACATGACAATAATAATCACAACTCATAATAATAATGATTATTATTGTGTCAAAGTAATGTGTAAGAGGCAGTAATTTAGCCTATTTGGTGTTAAAGGGAACAAAACGAAATGGTTTGAGAAATGAAAGCCACAAAAACAAATTTTAGCGATTAGGTTTATGTAAGGAATTTCACCTGATTCAATAGAGGTTTCTCTCAGATATTCAGACTAACAGAGAAGTTCTTCAAGTCATCAAGGATTCCCCATGTACCTCCACAAATGTTAATCAGAGTCAAAGCAGTGAGATAGAAGGTAATCATGTCAGGGGGGAGAGTCTGGGCTGTTCTTTGTGCAATAGTTTGATAGATGATCTAAACTTTCTATTCTACATAGAATTGTTTAATTAAGCATTTTATACTTTTCAGAGGAAGATGCAGATTTTATTATTCCAACCGAACGTCTGGCAAGGGACCGTTACATCAGGAGAGGGCCCATTCAAAGAGAAGAATGCTATCCAAAGACTTTAATTGGAAGAAAACATAGGAGCTTCAACAAAACCTGGTTAAAAAAGCACCAATGGTTAGAGTACAAGAAAATGACAGATGCAGCTTTTTGTTTTCCCTGAAGAGAGTTTGGATGCGCTGCAAACTATGACAGGAAGTTTTCTGCTGAGGGATTTAGAGATTGGAAGTCAGTTTTGGAGACAGGGAAAGGTTTTGCCAAATAAAATGCAAGCCAACAGCATATGGAAAACTTTCAAAAGTGGCAGATGCATCTGATGACTACTCCAATTGATGAGCAACTGTCAGCCCAGTAAGCCAATCTGATAAAGCTGAAGACAAAAGAAAGGGAGAACAGATACAGTGCTGTCCTCCAACTAGCAGACATAACCTCCACACTAGCCTGCTTAAGATTATTCTTTCATGACCATGATGAATCAGAGACTTCAAAAAATAAAGGTGTTTTCACTGATTTGGTTGGAAGATATGATAAAGTTCTTCATATACACTTTGAATCTGCCAAGATAAACCCTAAAGGTGTCCCCAGGTATTTATCTGCACAGAGTCAGAATGAGATGATTTCATGTATTGGAAATGAAGTCAGAGGTAAAATCATAGATAAAGTAAAGGAAGCAAAATTCTCTGTCTGTGTGCCTTGAAACAACTCCAGACTCGTCTAAAAAGGATCAGCTGTCTGTCATTCTTCGATTTGTTGACAAAGCAGCTGAGATATAGGAGTGCCTAATGGATTGAGTGCATGCGAAAGACACAACTGGTGCTGGTCTTGCCCAGAATCTCATGGAGACAATGGAGAAATATAGCCTTGATGTCAGCAACATCAGGGGGCAAGCATATGGTGGCTGTGCTGCTATATCTGGAGTATATAGGGGTGTGCAAGCTATCATAAAACAGAGCAGTGAGGAGGCATACATTGAGCATTGCTATGCACATCAATTGAACCTAGTTGTGATTGATATGTGTTGTATAAACATAGCCTCACGCAACTTCTTTGGTGTCACTGAGCAACTCTACTCCTTCATGGGAGGTTCCACCAAAAGACATGGCTTGTTCATTGAAGTGCAAAAGGAGCTGATGGAAAATGTTCCCAAGAGGCCCAAGACACTGAAGGCTTTGAGTGTCACAAGATGGGCAACACGAATTGACAACTGCAGAGTCCTTCTCATTACCATGGATTCTGTGGTGGAGACATTGGATCGGATTCAGACCAGTGATGCATTTGATCGGGACACATCAGGAACTGCAATGGCACTGAGGAAAAACCATTGATTTTGAGTTCTGTCTCCATCTAGTGGCCTTAAGTAGAATTCACAAAGTGACTGGTATCACTGACATGGACATCAGCACAGCTGCACAGCTTGTGGATGACTGCAAAACAGAGCTGTCTGTCCTGAGGACAGATTAAGTTTTTTTTTTGGAGTTGTGGGATGAAGTACAGACGGTTGCCTCAAAGATCAATGTTAAGCGGAAGGAAAGAAGGAGCAGAAAGCTTTCAAAGAGACTGGAGGGCAACTGGCAAAATCAGACAGAGATGAGTCCAAAAGAGGAGATGAAGGTTAATTTTTACTTTGAACAATGTGGTGATGGAGGCATGCTGTTGTTTTTTCTTGAGAAACCACTGTGTTTGAAAAGCTCTTCTTCTGTTTTATTGTGAATTTTTGTATATCATGTTGTATATGTTGCATTTTAATATGTTGTCATTTTGTACAGCTGCTACCTCGGCCAGGTTTCTCTTGTAAAAGAGATTTTTGATCTCAATGAGACTTCCTGGAAAATAAAGGTAAAATAAAAAATAAAAATAAAAAAAACTTTGCAACTCTTGACCTCTGCACGCAGAGCATCACAGACACAACATCAAACACTCAAGCAGCCTCACAAAGCCATCAACAGAGAAGATCCCACACCTTCAACAGCTGTGTACATACTACAGCGGGGATGTAAATTAAGAACAAGCTCAGATGGAGTACAAACTCTTGATACACAGACTCTAGAGAGAAGAAACGCCACCTGGTAATATGATGACTATTTACCAGTTCATGGCTGGCTCAACCAGCTCATCATCACACTGCCAGTCACATCGTGCAGCAATGAAAGATGCTTCTCTTCACTTGTATTCATCAAGAACAGACTGCGGACCACAATGTTGCAAGAAAGGATGGCTGATCTGATGGTTGTTGCAGTCAAGGCAGAAGAGATCCAGGAAGTGAGTCTTGCAGACAGACATGCCGCGGGCTAGCAGTGGTGATGGATCTTTCAAGGAGGCTGAGCAGTTTGGAAAATAGGTTACTACCACCCAGTCTGAGTTTTTATTGGCAATGAAGCAGACACTGCTATGTGATGTCAGCACAGTCTCATCTGTAATCATGCTGATTCCTATGCATTGTGTTTGAAAATACAGCTATTACCATGTTGGCAGGTTCCTTTCATCCTGTGGCTTTATTATCTATGTTCTCTAGCTTAATTTGCATTGTGCATATTCTTTTTATTTGAATTAATGACCCTTAAAATGTTTGGGCGAAGCAGACAAGATTTAGAAAAGTGGCAGCAGTGCAGGAGCTAGTGCAGTACTGAGTGAATAAGTGAGTTTCATTTTCAGTAACCATAACAGCAGAAATAATTGACATGAAAATCTCTAAATAAACATACAGTATTTACCCTAATATAAAGTGGGAGATTGCTGAGCTACAAACACTTATTTAGTGTAATTTTAAAATAAAAGTCTTTGAATATATATGTCACATTGCAGAAAATTGCATCTTTTTTTTCAGGAAAAGGACCCCCATGCCCCCTGCTCTATTAGAATAATAGAATTTTGGCTTGTATGACGCCCCTGTACTTATCATAATTTGCTTCACTTAAACCTGCGATACCTGCATTGTGCATGTGTGTTTTTGAATATAGCTCTCTGGATTTCTAAATGTTTTGCAGTAGTTCCTCAGAAAAAAAAATGACAAAAACTAATCAAAACAAATGCCATGCATTAGTTACAAGTGCCCAGGCCTTGGCGGGCATGCAGGATGTTACAGCCCAGTGACTTCCTCATTTAAATTATGACCGGGAAGAACAACAACAACCCAAGACAGGACCACAACCAAGACGTATCAGGCTGCCGTCCAAGAAAAAAAAAAAAGAGTTCACAGAATTTCAAAATGTGGTGCTTTAACTCTTGTCCTGTTAACATTACTGAAGCTACTGTAGAATTGATTATTTGATGCAGCTAGAATTTGTAGTAATCATTGGCAACAGGGATCTCTCATTTCAAACTGATCGGTATCAGCTGTCACACAGGTGTCGTAACCCGCAGAAGCGTACATAATGCAGCTAAAATGTCTGCAGTGTGAAAATATTTTAAATTGGAAAACGTAAGGAGTCCAACATTCACTTATAATGTCTTCAATGTGAGCATTTCACCAGGCGGTAGGAACAGAGCTGCGTTCAGTAATTTGAAACAGCAACTAAAAAATAAACACTCAACGGAACACCAGGGAAAGGCTGCACCGAAGCAACAAACACTGGAGGATACTTTTTAAAAGGAGAAAGAAATTTCCAATAAGGCCAGATTACCAAGAAGGTAATTAAATGCATCACTTTGGATGAACAACTCATCGCTGTAGTAGAGAATTCAGGTTTTCACCGTCTTCTGGAGCTTTCGGAGCGACGGTACGCCCAACCCTCTCAACACTACATTGCAGACACCGCTTGGCTGAAGGCAATTTTTTTCTTAATGCATTGCAGAGCTATTCAATTGTCAAGCATATGCATTGGATTGGTTGTAATAACTTTAATGTACTTGAAGTGTGCACTGTGCAGCTGTATTATCTAGGAAAATACATCTCGGTATCAGCAGATACTCAATATTAAATGATCAGAGGCAAAAAAATACTTGATCGGGATATTCCTAATTGGCAATAATATATTTCTGCTCATAGCTGGTCTTATACAATTACCCAAAGCGACTATGAATGTTGCATGAAGAGAATGTGAAAGTGTGCTGCATAACTCTCTGCAGGGAAAAAAAAGTCTTCAAGTAAAGCATTACAATTTCATACAATTCTAAGGGTAAGCGATTTAGTGACTTTTAGCCCTTCTTACTTTAATCACTTTAAAAATGAGGCTGATTAACAGTGGTGGTAGGAGGCACATAGTGCAGCGTATCTCTCTCCCCGCACAGTCTATTCTTTGATGTTGTTGTTTTTGTATGTTGCACCGCCCCATCATTTGAATATCACACAGAGAGGGGGCTCCTACTCGGCCACTTGCTGCGCCTTTGTTGCCGTGATTAAAGCAGGTGTCGCGCAGGGTTGTGTTTGTTAATGACAGTTTGCATTTAAATAGCTGTCACTCGTCTGTCAAGGGGAGGGGAGGAGGGGAAAATGTTTGTTTCCAGGCCTCCAACGTACTCAGAATGCATCTCTTTTACATAAGCTTAACCTAGCTTTGCAAATGAGCAGGCAAAGTTTTGCAAGAGTGTACCTGTAAAGACTCTCCACTGATGCTGGCAAGTGATGAAAGTCCAAACTTTAAAGGGAGGGAAAGTGCAAGCTAACCCAGTTGAAAGTGTTGACTTGTAAATATTTGTTTACAGCATGAAGATCTGAATATATTTTATTAATGCACATTTCTTTTGCACAACTTAGAGAATTAAAAAAAAAAAAAAAAATCTGAAATAAGGAGCAAAGAGAAAGGCGTCATGATCGGAAGGACGAGTAGTTTTGGATTCATAAATAAGTCTATTTTATCATCACACAAACAAAATGACAATGTACGTCATTCGTCATGTCCACAATGACCCATATAAGCATTTTCTTCTTTTCATTTTTGTGGTGATATAACAAAAAGAGATCCTTGTTGGGTAAATATAAACACAAGGTTGTTTCAGCTACTTGAACATACAACTTGAGTTGCTGCTTTTCTGAAGCATTTTCCTCTTAAATGTCAGTGACAGTGTTGAAAAACTGAGAGAAACCAAAATGTAGAGCTCCATTAATCGATTTTTAGATGATTTGGGGGCCAGACATTATCACCTGAGAAACGTTGTTATGGTGAACTTGTTAGCACACAGTTATCTATTCAAATATCCATTTATTAATCGGAGTGCTTTTTCTGGTGACCTCATGAATAAGTCCAAAATTTACTGTCCTTTTAGTTCCTGTTCTTATCTCTTCCAACTCCTGAGGGAAATATCAGAATCTTTAGCTGCTAAATGCTTCACTATGTTCACCGGCTGCTAACTTCATCTGTCGGGCAGGTATTGTACTGTGGGTTTATTCAGCTTTTTAGCTGAAAACAGCTGCCTGCTGCTGCTGGAAACAAGGTTAATGAAAGTGGTGAGATTGAACCAAAATAGTGAAGTTGTAAAAGCAGAACAATGAAGACAAAACAAAACAAAAACAAACAAAAAAGCTTCATAGAGATGAGGGGAACTGCAGAGTCGGATGATAATTATCTGTGGATTCATCACTACAAGTAACTCCTTTCACATCACACTTAACCATTTGACCCATTATTAATATAAATATATTTGCTTTAATTAAGTTTTACATAAAACAATGAACCCTTTGATAGACAACTTAATTTGTTCAACCCACTTAGTTTGAAAAGTTTGAAAGTTTGATATTAAAAAAAATGAAGACAGAGGCTGAGATTAACAATGTTATTATATTTAATTGTCAAATATATCTTACATACTGTAGACAGTGCATATATCTATTTCTATTTGAATATATTTTCAAATATAATTTAACAATCTTGAAATATTTAAGAAATGTCTATTGCACAGCCAGTTTCTTTAGCCTATTCAAGCCTATTCTAGCAATAAAAGTAGATTATAGATGAACACCTGTTTTTAGACCTTTAGCCTAATACACTGACGTTTGGCTTTATTCATCGTTAAGAAATATGGACATTTTCAGCTGTGACATATCTGTGTGTTTCACAATGTATTTGGAAGCTCAAAAGTCTCAGATTTAATGTGCTGGGGTATGTGTCATATTTCCTAAAGTTTTCCTGCATTTTAATACAGTGTCTGAAAACAGACTGCGGCCCACTGAGACTGCATCATGGCACAGTGTAGCATCCTTTCAGAGGAAAGTGACAACCAGGAGGCAAACATGACATTTTCTCTACACCAAAAACAGCTGATGTTCCTGGGTTGTATATAAATTGTCTTTTACAGGACACTAGAAGACTGTTGTATCAAGAAATGAAGACAAAATGGCAGCTGAACATGAAAAGAGACGCCCCGCTGAGGTATTAACTCTAATCAAGTCAAGAACTGCGTCGGACCCATATGTCAAGAACAATTGTATCGCCCTTGAAAAGCAAATTCCTCTTTACAGTAATGGCCCCGCAATTGCTCTGTTTGATTGTTTAGCTGCCCTTGATGGGTCAGCAACAAACACATCCATTCATGAGCCACTTTCATCATAACAAAGTTGGAAAAACAAAGTGTAGGGGAGAAAATTGCCTTCTGGAAGTAATTAGCCATAATCACACTGTTCAGTAGCTATTTGGTGGCATTAGCTTACCTTCGCTCTTAATCACTGTTTGTTTATAAGCACCCAAGGGTCTTAAAAATTTAAATATAAGTACACGACTGAAACTTCAGAGCTTTATGGATATGTATGGAACATTTTAAGCAACAGAACAGAGGCTCCCGAAATGGCTTTTAGCAGAAACAAGTGTACTTTTACTGACATTAGCGTTGCTACTAGCTAAAATGGCTAACTTTTTTGTGTTGTTTACAGAAAACATTAGACTTTAAGCTACTATTTGTTAGAAGTTGTTGGTTCTATTAAAGCGAAAACACATTGTAAAAAAAAATCTTCTAACCATTGTTTTACAAATATGTATCCAGTCCAAATCTAATTCTGTTTATTAGCACTGAGAAACCAGGTTGCTCATTACACTCACCTATTGATCGCCTCATCCTGAGAGAAGGGAGATTAGCGGTCAACTTTCAGCACCTCAATCAATAATCATCTCCCTAATTGGGTATTAGCAACAAGAAAGTGGACTCGCTTGTCACACAAACAAGGAAAGAAAGGCTAAAATTCAGCATTTCAAGGCAGCCGGGTTTCAGCTGTTATTCATCCGAAGCTTGCTCCCGTACCTTCAGTTTGAAATTAGGATGCTATTCCTGTTAAGGATGCAGTGTTCTTTCTGTCTGTTGAAACATCATAATCCAGGACTTATAGAATAATGCTACAAATCCCACAGGACAGAGGCTCATGTTGTCGTTAACTTGAGTTTCATCTGGGGAGTTCTGTTTGTGAAATGTTTGAAAGAAACTCATAGATATACCGGCCAATTCTGGGACACAAAAAAATCTCTTTATAAAAGACTGCAGCACAGAAAGAATGCTTCATTTTGTGTGACCCTAAAATTGTTTCATGGTGTCAACATGCAATTTAAAAACAAAAGTTGTTTGCAGTTTTTCATATTTCCTCTTCACAAGGTCAGTGACACTCAAGCTGTGCCTCTTCGATTGACTCCAAAACTACTGAAAAGCCTTTGCATTCTTTTGGTGCACATGGCATTTATCTGTAATTGATTTGTCTCAGCCACTGTGAATGCCATACACCGTGAGCACATTCGTCGACTCTCCCTCTCTCCCTCTGCGTGCCGCGCTTCCCATCTTGCTTTCCCATCCAATCAGATAAGATTCAAGGAAAGCACGGAGATGCACAGCTTCCCACTCTATTTCGATAATTGAAACAAATGCCAGTTTGAAACCAAGAGTGTCTGCTTAATTTACAGTCAATGTAATTCTAAAGTATTTTTTTTTTGGAGGCAACAACTCTCCATCCCATTCATAACCGCTAACAATGTAACTGCACTCAAAGCCAGTTTGAAGCAAGAAGAGAGCATAATGTAACAGATGACGATTTTCTCGCTTCCTGAGAAGTTGACAGAAAACAGTGATTAGAATACATTAGTTTTAAGTGGAGTCTCGTCTACAAAAAAATTTGTGAAATTAGTACATTGTCTCAAAATTAAGATACATGCCGTGTGCTCGATAAGTAAGAAAAACACATTTTAACACTGAAAAAGGATTTATGGAACTCACACAGCTATGAAAACAAACTGTAATGCAAATATAAGGTTTATTTTGGATTTAAAATGTATAATGTGACTAAACTTTGTTCATGTTAGGCATACAATATTGTCCTATTAAGAAAAGTCTGACAGTTTCCTGAAATGTTAAGAATCAGCAGCCCCATAACTAACCCACTTATTGAATATTTTTGTTTCACTCTGTGGTCCACATGCTAAGCCACTTTGTGCAGACAGAAGCTGCCAAGAGGAAGGTGGACATTCTCCAAAAGTACAGTTGTCTTTAAAAGTAAGTTTATGTATTTAAGATTTTGAAGAAAGTAGAGTTTTTGTTCTTTGTGGAGTCCAACGTGTGCCGGTTCTTACTTGTGTTCAAACATAAGGCGAAGTGAAGTTTAGAGACGGTGCGATTGCATATAAAGTCAATGAAAAGACGCAAATAGACCTGAATTCGCCTGGGACGGCGCAAATTGACGCATCCACATGAGCTGAAAATGTTGTTTTTTTTTAAAACGCAATAGGAAACAGGAGAGAGACTCAGAGGAAAGAAAAAGGCTCACATACAAAGGCTCACTGTTTCAGTCCTCTACAGTGACACGTGTGTGCATGCAGGTTTTGTTGACAGAATTTCTTTGTTTTTCCAGTTGACATCTCCGCTCATTTTAAATTTGAGGATAATAAATCCGACACTGTGTTTAACAGGAAATGTATAAATGGAAAGAAAATTCAGGTTAAGACATCAAGGAGTATTCTAGTGAGTAAACAGGGCAGGCGAAGTCATGATTGTATCTTTATGTTTATTCCCAATTTTACAGAATATAGTTTAAGAGTAGGGTTCATATGATTTTGTGACACAGTGAAAATGCTTGTGGATATAATCTAATTGTCTGTGTGTGCTGTGTCAGCAACTAAATCTTAGTTTATTGTGCTTGTGCAGCCTCTAATGACAACTCTCTTGAACTCCACCACTGCTACAACCCAGTAGCCTAGCCCACAGTGGTTCAGACTGATTTCCAACCACCTGCACGTTCACTAACAAAATTAAGTAGTAAACTGCTCTGAGCATGATCAGTCACATGACTTTGAAGCAAGCTCCAAATACAGAAACAAGCCTCAGAGCTCCAACATCAGAGGTAAAGAGATTGCAAATAAATAGCTTGCCTTTCCTCAAGCCTTGATGCAAGTGTTGTTCACCTAACATGAACTCAGAAGAATTTCTAGTTTATCTTAAGGCCAAAGCCTGGGTCCTGACCAGACGCTGCAGGGGACAGTTATAAAGACTAGCGGTCCGTGCCTTGAGCCAGCACTGATGGTAGGGGAGCCGCAGCACCCCTTCCCCTCTACCGGTTCATCCGGCTCCCAGAGGACCGCTGGTAAACACTGCACGTCAACCCCGAGGCCAATTAGCCTGCAAGATCAGCCTAGTGAGGGGCCTTCTGGAAAGGGGAGGGGGACTTAATTCAAAGAGCAGACTCTGCAAGAGTTCAGCTATCCTAATCACTAAAAGAGCTCAAGTCCCAGAGGTACCATTCAAGCTTTCAGGAAATATAAAGGAGTTTTATTGTTTGCACAAAAAAAAAAAAAACAAGAAGAAAATGGTAAAATAATACACCATGGTGATTTTATATAATGATGTGGTGTTATAATATGAAAAACAACAAGCAAGAGAGAGGTACCCAGTGAGAAGTTGTTAGTCCGTGACCCTTAAAAGCAGGTCCACCCACAAACTGAGCTTCTATCCACAAGACAATGTGTGTTGGGTTTTTTGCAATTTAGGCATTGACTTTAGAAATTGAAGTTTATCTTTAGTTTAGTGTCCATCACCACCACAATAGCGGCTCATAAACTGTAATAGCGTAGCAAGTGTGGGAAACTGAGGTTAACAGGAGAGCATGTGAATCACAAAACTGTTAATTAGAATCACACAGTATCCAAGCAACAGTAACAGGGCACCGAGTGAAATTAGCTATTTAGTGGGGCACCATCCTGCTCCTGTTGGCTCTCCAGTTGACCTCTGCCCCGGACAATTACTCTGTACCCATCATGTTTTACTGCCAAATACTGAAAACTATGATGCTACAGCTAGATGTGTTGCGTGGGCGATGTGTGTGAACAGCTTTACAAGATATGACAACACTGCTTTTTTTTTCTTTCTTTCTTAGCTGTTCTTCACGCTGTTACTTATTTTATTATTTCTTTCTTAATAAGTTGATTTTTTTTTATTTCCCGAGAAAAAGAAGTACAACTAGAGAAATACATAAAAGCCAAAAAGCAATGTTCAAGATAATACAGAACCAAGGATTTAAAAATAATACAAATATGTCACATGCAATTATTTGGACTTCATAGTAAAGATCAGACTATGAATCAGAATGTAGCTGCTATACTGTAGAAAGAGGAGACAGAAACAAAAACCCTGCAATTCTGTGAAATTCACACAACATCAATTACACATACAGAATATAATCATTCATCTTAGTACACATACAGTAAAATTTATTTGTAATGATTGTATATGTAGGCAATGGTATTTGACTTTGATACAAATGTTGTATAATCCTGCAAAACTCAATGAAAAATGTTTAAAAATGAATAAATAAATAAAAATGATTGTATATGTACAACATATTGTCTGTGTAAGTCACTGGATGGACATTGTAACTGTGTAAATTTGTAATTTTTCTCTGTGAATCCTTTAGATTGCCCTGCATAGTATTGCCTTACAAACTATACAATTTGTACATTTATTACACTCATTTTATGGCAAATATGGTATATTTATATTTTTCTATCTGTGAGGTTTAACTCTTTTACTCTTGTTGTAATTATTATGTTTTATTGCACACCAGCCTTTCTAGCTGAGCCATAAAACCTTTGAATTTTTGCACATTGAATGTGGACGCCCCTGTCAAGTATTGTAAGTTTGTGTGCTTTTCATCTGGAGTTGTTTTCATGGTTTGGGTTAGCCATACTGACTCCACTTAAGGGAAATCTTAATGCTACAGCATAAAATAACATTTTAGATGGTAGTGTTTGTGGAAACAGTTTGAAAAAGGCTTGTGGTTGTTTTCAAAATGGATATGCCCCATCAACTCAGGTCCATAAAGTAATGGTTTTGCAAGTTTGGTGTTGGAGAACTCGACTGGCCTGCGCAGAGCCCTTATCTCAACGTCATCCAACACCTTTGGGATGAACACTGCGCCACGCCTTATCACCCAACCTCCCAATGGATAGGGTGACCATATCTTCAAAAACCCAAACGGGACCCTTAAGTGTACCGCACGTACACATGTATGCACTTATGCATGCACCATAAGCATTTTGATCAGGATGAGGTACAATTATTTCAGTGTTTAGCACACCTACCGAGCAGACCAAGACAAAAAATTATGTTTTCGCTCCCCTAATCCACTAATGTATTTGTTTGCTTATGTTTGGCCATCTTAATATGACCTTTATATCGGCATTTCCACCGTGCATGACTGAAGATGTACCCTTGCAGTGTGTGCAGAACGCAGCATTTTCGTTGCCAGGTACTTTATGAAGGAAGGAGTAAGCATCCTGGAGCTCTGTAGAAAAGGCCGACTTTCTCTTTAGCGTGACAGCCAACCGTTAGCATACTGACAGGTTCTGTCAGTGTCATAGGCTGGAAACAGCCTTGACAATGACACATTGATTGATTGACACACATACAGACAAATCAGGTGCATTGTTTATGTTTTTATATTGGGTTAGGTAATAATGAGTGGGACAAAACATGATAAACATCTACGTAAGCACTGGAAACAAGTATAATATTATTATTTCAGTTATGGTGAAAACTGGGACAATTTGGTAGTAAATGTTTTACAGATATTTGTCAGGACTTGGGACACTTGAAACCAGGATAATCTCAGAGAAACCGGGATGTCTGGTCACCGTTAAGATGATTCAACAATACCCTTTTTTTGATTTACCCTCAACAGTAAAAATCCTTGCTTTCTGCGATCTCTGCGCATGGCAACTGTGGTAGAAGGATTGTGGTAATGGAAAATAAAATAGTGTTATGGTATCCTGTGCAGATTATAAAGCCTGCTAAAATAAACTTTTGATTCTGGGCTAAAGAACTAAACCTGCCTGGGCTGGAATTGATTACCCATAATGTCAAGTGTAAATTTGGGTCCACAGCTCCTATTCTCACCTCCAGCACTGCCCTGATACTTTGCTCGATGTCGTTATACAAAAGTTTGGGGCAGCTCTTCAAACACGCTCAAACGCTGCTGAGAGGATCCATCCAGTGTAACATTTTTTTGTTATCCTCCGTGTCATAATAGTTGATTGTGGACTTTCTGTTCGACACAGGCCATAAACCTTCACAGATACAAGCAGCCTAACAAGACTTAAGCATGTCTCGAACCAGAGGCTTCTCTCTCCTCGTCTCTCTCTGCTTCAGAAAATGAGAGGAGCTTCTCAAAAAAAATGTGACTCTATAACAGTAGCCTGTGTGTCCCCGAGGAGACTGAGCTAGCACGGTCTGCCAGTCTATCACACAGGAGCACACTGCTTTTGTGACAAACTGGCAGACTAACATCTTTCATTCCTGTAGCTCCTCTGTGCTCTTCTTCTTTTTCCTAGACAATCCGCACAATAACCTCAGTGGTGAGTGCATGACTACAAAGTGTTCCCCGTTGCTTTCTGTTGATTCAGTGCAGCTCACTGGTGGATATCAGCATTCGAACACTCCACGTTCATTAAAAAAATGTGTTGAATACACAGCAGAGAGCTGTCAAAACATCGCAAAAGGTCAGAATACAGATTTAATTACTTTTGATTGTATACCACGTGTGTGTACAACACCGCATAACAACAAATATCCCCACTAACCCCCAGATCATTTGCTTATAGCAGAAAAGTCATGCTTTGTCAAAGTTTGCCTTTGGATAGACATACATACAAGCTCTATTTTAACAGGTGAGCAGTCTGGCCAACCTTAAATCCTTGAGAGGCTGTATCCATTACAGGATCCATGAGAGGTAGGTAAGAGGCAGAGAGCATGGACGGGCTGCTTCACTGCACACCACACAACCTCTCTTTACACTCTAACTGGCAATTGTTAAATTCACACTCATGTCAGTCTTCTTCACAATTTAGAGCGCTGTCAGGTATCTCCTTGTGGACGAAACTTCCCTGCAGTCACTGATGTCTCAGAATGAAACAGCAAAGTAATTCTGCAGTCTGATGGCGGTTGCTTTCTTTGCTATTACACAGCGACCTTAAAGATTCATGAGGGAACTTGCATTCAAACAGGCTTAATATCCATCCTGTTTCATACTAGTAACAACACAGTCTGGCAGAGGGAAGTGAATCATAGTGCCCCAGTGACTTGGAAGTGCCCAGATATGCAAATGTGTGTGTTGGTGCAACAGATTATTCAAATGCACGGATGCTTTGCCTTTGGGGTCGCCTTGCTGCCGAGCCATGTTCACTCCCCATGCGTAATAACTCCAGATTCGGAGGGGGGTGTTCCTGGGTAGGGTGGTGACTGTTTTCAGATGCACGGGTGACACAAGGTGACACGGTCTAGCCAGTGGCCTCCGAGGGCCACCCACACGAGAGCTGAATGGATGAATGGTTGCTTGACGTCGTTTTGTAGAATTTCAGAAGACGTCTGGCTTATTGGAAATAGAAATGTGCAAACCCATGTTGGCATAAAATGCAGTGTGGTGTGTCAGAACAGATACAGGAAAGGCACAACTGAGGAGCTGGTTTAAATTATGAAGCTAAAGCCGTACCCTGACCCTGCAATGTGTCATCGAGTTGTTTATTATTCCAAAGAAGAATAATCAGAAGCATTATAAGTGGCAGTCTCTCATCTTGAAATTAAGACAGATTTGTTGAAGAGAAAGGAGATTAGAAACTCTTGATTGTATAAAGCTTTGGTGCAATAATCCATACATATCTCAGGTCTTGAGAGACCCATTACATATTCAGCTACTAATTTCCCCCCACTCAAAAATGTGTTTTGTTTATTGTTACTTCAGTTGGATGTTTGAGCTTCACTGTGCAGAATGATGTATGCACAGAGTTTGACACTAGAAGCGTGCAGAATTGATCCAGTATGCAATTAATACAAGTATGACGTAGAAACTTGAAGCCTCCAGTGTACAAACACTGAGAATGGACAGTGAAGTAGGAGATATCATGTGTGCAGCAACTTTGGAAATAAACAATACTTGCATATTTATAGGTTCTGGAATTTTTAATGAAGGAGAAGGAAAAGATCATATTAATATATACATACACACTGCATTGACTGCTTCAGCCTGTTGCTGCAATACTTTGCCACCATATTGGACCAGGCAAGACTGCCTGTAAACAAATACAAGTAAACAGGGGAGCTGCGGTTTTTCTGGATAAAAAGCACTATAATGTTTACATTTCTCAACCGATTTCAGTGAGTCGTATTTATATTCAAGGGTTTATGACCTATGTGGAGTACAAAAAAAAACACTGTCTCCAGTTACTCAGATTCTCGATAGTTAGGCTATAATCACTGCTAGATGCTCAAGAGAGGAGTGTGTATCAACGTTAGGCTTACAATACATGAACTAAATTATTTACGTGGTGGAAAATAATTAATTGTTATAAGGAATTGTAAAAACTCACATTTTGTCAAGCATGGATTTGGCTTATTTTCCTCAGTTAATACTTGAGGAGATGAAAGAAATTTGAAATAGCGCAGCTTTAAGTATAATAATTGACCACCATTGAGAAAAATGGAACAATACTGGCAAATAACTCCCTTAAACAAATAGGTATTGTACTTTATAGTAAACATTTCTCAAGCAGGAGTAAAAAGTGCATTTGTTGGGGACTGTTTTTTTCATTAGATTTGATCACAATAAGAAAAATACAGAATATCACCAGACTAATTTTTTCATTCTTCCATTTTGAGTTCAAAACTTTCATCAGATCAGATGGGACTAATAGGATGTATAAAGCTGCTGAATGCACACTGTGTACATAAACTTTAGCTGAATAGGTCCGTTCGTGGTAACAATATATTTCAACATTGCTAGAGCGCCCAGGAAGGACGTCCATCTGATGGTCAGGTAACGTCACCGGATGTCGGCACAACTTCCATTTTGGAACTATTTGACCTATAATGCTCACACTTTATAACTCTTTAGACTAACACACGAAGACAAGTGACAAGTGGTTGGTGAGGAAGAAGAGCTCGAAAAATGGGCTCCACTTGGATGAAAAGAACAGCATCTGCAGATGTAATTAAATCTTGGGTTTTAAAAAGCAAAGATTAAGTGTGTGTTTAATGGATCAATAATGATGGGCAGACAAGACAAAGAATATTAATCAAAGTGCTCAGAAAATTGAGCACTTAGGCAAGCAATTAATATGTCAAGGATATCTCGCAGGGACAAAAAATCCGTTAAAATAAATGCAAGAACAGCTTCGTGGGCTATTACTTAGGATTATCACCATTGATTTTGTCTATATCTGTGTGTGGGTTTGATGGTAATATCCCTATTGATTCTCTACTTTTGAATAGCTTTTGATAGACACCCCTCACATGCTGCAGCTCATAAAACTTTCAGTTTTAGATTTCATCACAATGTCTTCCTCATTTCCTCACTGAAGGGTTATGAACATCGATCCGCTCCGAGATAGAAAGCATAAGTTCAGCATACGCTTTGATGAAATGTGTCTCAACTTTTATTCTAGCGTAATAGTGCATCAAAAACAACTGGGACTGGGAGCCCCAAGTCAATATGGCTGCTGGCCAGGACAAGCTAATTTCTTTGGCTTTGCTTCAGATGTTTTGCATAACATGACTGACAACAAAAGTCAGAGGAAAAAGCAGAAAGCTTACTATGTATAATAATCCCCGCAAATCACCGAAAGGGAACTGAGCTGTACTGTATATTACTGGATGTACAGTGCTGCCTGTGTACTGTATTATTTCATGTCATGCAGTTAAATCAACCACAGGCTCCTGCTTACTCATGATGACAGCTAATGATAACAAGCACAAATTAAAGGGTCCCTGCCTTTTTCATTTTGATTATGGGTATTGTTGTTTACTGTGGTTTTATATGCTGGACCCACAGGATCTGCAGACTCAATCTCCTGCAGCCCGCTTTGTTTCTGGCTCTATTGAACCAGAAAAGGTGGACTCTTAGTGGATATCTGGGGGCTTTTTTGCTTGTGATGGACTCTTTTTTTGTGTGTGTATTCAATTTCATTGCATTTACTGACACACTTCTAGACATTAACTGTAAGAGATTAGGAAATCAAGCAGGAATGCTAACATGGACGATTGCTTTGCTCTCTTAAACTCCCACTATTGATTGCAGAGAGTACTCTCTACACTATTGATTGCTGAATATATATATTATAATCTACAGTAACTGTTACATCATATATAATTCCTCCAGAGTGGATGACTGCATCCTCCTTTCCGTAAACAAAAATTTAAGAGGACGTCTGGCTTATTGGAAGTAAAAAATGTGCAAACTCATTTTGGCATAAAATATGATCATGTTTGTCATCAAATGCGGTGTGGTTTGTCAGAACAAGAAACAGGAAAGGCACAACTGAGGAACTGGTTTAAATTATGAAGCTAAAACCATACCCTGACCCTGCAATGCGTCATCGAGCTGTTTATTATTCTCAAGAAGAAAAATCAGAAGCATTAGAGGTGGCAGTCTCTCATCTCGAAATTAGACGACAGATTTGTTGAAAAGAAGGGAGATTAGAAACTCTTGATTGTATAAAGCTTTGGTGCAATAATCCATACATATCTCAGGTCTTGAGAGACCCGTTACATATTGAGCTACAACTTTAAAGTCCCCCCCCACCCAAAAATGTGTTTTGCTTATTGTTACTTCACTTGGATGTTTGAGCTTCACTGTGCAGAATGATGTATGCACAGAGTTTGACACTAGAATGAAGCAGGATATGTGACATCATCACTGGTTTAGAAGCAAATCCTGATCCAGTAAACAATACACATACACTGAGAATGGACTTTAAGGTGAAGTAGGAGACATCTTGTGTTCAGCAACTTTTAAAATGAACAATATTTGCATAGATTATGGATTTTTTTTAATGAAGAAGAGAAAGATGCCATTTTAAGGATTTTAATGTGGCAGTTATACTTTTTTTGTGGAAATTCCATATCAACCACATATTATTGTTCCAAAAAGAGTATTTTATATGTCTAAATACATTTTTAAATAATCTAGCTTGAGAACTTTTCATTCTATTAAAAATGATAACCCCCCAAAAAACAACTAAAAACATGTTTTTGCTATTTTTTTCAATCATTTAAAGATTCAAAACATATAATTTCAGTATAGTCTATTATATTTTATGTCTACACCTATATTGTACTGTGTTGTACATGCTCTCATAAAAAATAAATAAAAAAATCACTAAATCACTCCCTTAAACACTAGATGCTGTAGTTTATTGCAAACATTTCTCAAACAGGAGTAAATAGTGCATTTGTTTAGGACTATTTTTTTTTCATTGGATTTGATGAAAATAATAAAAATACAGAATATCACCAGACTAATCTTTTAATTCTTCCATTTATAGTTCAAAACTTTCATCAGATCCATCACTCCTGACGATTCAAAGTGCCAAAGTGCATGGTGAGGCTGGTACGTTTTGCATGGTTATTTGTCAAATTAGTGACTAATAGGAAACCTTCCCCCACTGCAGTTTGATCCATCTGCCACCAGTCTAAGGCTCTAACTGCTAATTGCTTACGCCTACGCAAGCACCAGGCAGGGATATTGATTCCTCATCCTCACATCTCAAACATGTTGAATGACACTGAGAAACCAGTGGCAACAGACCGGCACATTACGGGGCATCATGCTGCTGGAGGAGGGTAATTTACTGACACCACGTACATACATGCACATACTGCTGCACTCGCAATTAAAAACTCCTTAGACTGTAACACGAGGACAGGTGACAAGTGGCTGGTGAGGAAGGAGAGTGCAAAATATGGGCTCCACTTGTACAAAAAGTACAGCGTCATCAGATGTAGTAATTAAATCTTGGGTTTTAAAAAGCAAAGATTAAGTGTGTGTTTAACGGATCTATGATGATGGACAGACGAGACAAATAAGATTAATCAAAGTGCTCAGAAAATAGAGCCCCTAAGCAACCGATTAATATGTCAAGGAAGTCTCACAGGGACAAAAAAATCTGTTAAAATGAGCCTGTTCTCCCAAGAAAAATGACACTAAAGGTTGTAAATTCAGTCGCCAAAGACGACCTACAGTTACGTTTGAGTGACAGACGCCATCTAGTGGATGTAATAATTATGACCTGTAGAAGTGACGCAGTTCAGATGACGTCTATATATATAAGGTGACAAATTTCCATAATCGGAAGTGGCAGGTTAGGTGGATGGATAGATTTGCTGTAGGATTTTCCAACTGCAAGTCAGGACAGTTTTTTTTAAAAACCGTATCTACGATTGTTATGGTTTTTACTGTTGCCATGACGACGAAGATTGCCTAACTTTAAGGAGGCAGTAACTTCAACCTGCACCACATTTCAAGTGATCATTTGAACCCAAACCATGATCTTTTCTAAACACTAATAAAGTGGTTTTTGTGCCTAAACCTAACCCGACCTTAACCACAGCATTGTCACTTCATAAGACATCATTATTTTCTAACAGTGATCTGTAACAGTTTTGGAAAGCACAGACAAATGATATCCTGTCAATTACTGCCGAAAGAGGCATCATATTAGAAAATGCCCCTATGGGTCATGCATGGTACAAACAACCTATGTGCTCGTTTAATTTGGAGAGCTTGTTTGTAAAAATAAATGTGAGTACGGCTCTGCAGTCTATTATTTAGGATTATCGCCATTGATTTTGTCTATATCTGTGTGTGGATTTGATGGTAATATCCCTATTGATTCACCACTTTTGAGTAGTTTTTGATAGACACCCCTCACACGCTGCAGCTCATAAAACTTTCAGTTTTAAATTTCATCACAATGTCCGGACCGCTTCCTCATTTCCTCACGGAAGGGTTATGAACATCGATCCGCTCCGAGATAGAAAGCATAAGTTCAGCATACGCTTTGATGAAATGTGTCTCAACTTTTATATTAGCATAATAGTGCATCAAAAACAACTGGGACTGGGAGCCCCAAGTCAATATGGCTGCTGGCCAGGACAAGCTAATTTCTTTGGCTTTGCTTCAGATGTTTTGCATAACATGACTGACAAAAAAAAAAAGTCAGAGGAAAAAGCAGAAAGCTTACTATGTATAATAATCCCTGCAATGTTATGGCCATGGCCTTGTCCCCAGAATATTCCCTAGTGTTTCCTTGTGTTTCCCCTTCCCTGTGTTCCCACTGCTCGCCCTCTCTCTCCCTCTCTGTCTATGCTTTGTTTGTGTGTATTGACGTGGGCGTGGTCTCCCATCCTCCTTCTCCTGGCTTCCAGCTCTCCTCATCCTGCACACCTGCCCGCAATCGGCTCATCACCTCTCCCAGTCCGCTAACCTGCCTCTCATCAGCTCATCAACCCGCGGCGTATCTACCGCGGCTCTTTAACCAGACGTCGCCAGATTGTTGTTTCAACCACAGTGGTAGTTACGCTTCAAGGCCAACACAGTGTGTATTCTTAGTGATTCGGTTCCTTCGTGTTTCATGAACTAATCTGCCGCTCTTGTGTCCCAGGATCATCACCCACCAGTCTGCCAGCAACCTGCTAGCCTCCAAGCTACCTCTGCCTGCCACGCTGCCCCTCATCCAGAATCCTCCTCCACAATAAAAACTCTTTTCTCACCACACCAACCTGTCCGCGTCCTCGTTGGGTCCCTCCTGTGTTATTAACATTCAAATCACCGAAAGGGAACTGAGCTGTACTGTATATTACTGGATATACAGTGCTGCCTGTGTACTGTATTATTTCATGTCATGCAATTAAATCAACCACAGGCCCCTGCTTACTCATGATGACAGCTAATGATAACAAGCACAAATTAAAGGGTTCCTGCTTTTCCATTTTGATTATGGGTATTGTTGTTTACTGTGGTTTTATATGCTTGGACCCACAGGATCTGCAGACTCAATCTCCTGCAGCCCGCTTTGTTTCTGGCTCTATCGAACCAGAAAAGGTGGACTCTTAGTGGATGTCTGGGGGCTTTTTTTTTTTTGCTTGTGATGGACTTTTTTTGTGTGTGTATTCACTTTCATTGCACTTACTGACACACTTCTAGACATTAACTGTAAGAGATTAGGAAATCAAGCAGGAATGCTAACATGGACCATTGCTTTGCTCTCTTAAACTCCCGCTATTGATTGCAGAGGGTACTATATTCTATTGATTGCTGAATATACTGCTACATCGCATGTCATTTCTCCAGAGTGGATGAGTCCATCCTCCTCTCCATAAACAAGACAGAAAAGCTATTTGAATAATTTTACTCCAGTGCTAAATTATCCTGCCTGACAAAAATCTAGACCCTAGAATCACTGCTCCATTTAACTTTAAATTGCTTTGATTTGGACATTTTCTGTACTTGCAATGTGACTAACAGTGTTTCTCCATCTCCTCCACATCTGTCGTAACCAGCTTATTTTTATTTCCAGGTTTTAGGTCTGTAAGTTTTAATAGTAACTTCTTGGCCTTGCTATAGCCACCACCCAATTTTACCTTCTCTGGGTTTATTTTTGACAATTTCCCTTCTATAAACCCATGTGCACACAATTCCTTTCTTTCTACCACTTTAATGAAAAATGATAAGGTAATTAGGTACCTCTTCACTTCCTCTAGAGCTGAAATGCTTAAGTCCATTAATCAATTAGTTGATTCTGCAAGAATTTTAACAATCAATTAATCACTTAAATTATTTTTAAGCACCAGTGCCTTACTTTTGCTCCTTCCAGCTTCTCAAATTTGAGAATTGCTGCTTTCCCGTTATAACCTGAATATATTTGGGTTTTGTACTGTTGGTCGGACAAAATACGAAACATGAAGGCATCACCTTGGACTCTAATTTGTGATGGGCATTTTAAAACTATTTTCTGACGCTTTACAGGCCAAACAATTAGAGGATTAATTAATAGAGAGGCATATTTCCAATATAGGGTTCCACTGTTCTGCACTATTATAGCATTCAGGCAGACTTGACCCCCTCAAAACTTGAGGAAACAACTCTACCTAAACCTTTGGTCCACACTATCTTGTATACCTCTATTCTTTGCCTGGTCCAGCAAGAACTGATATGGGTTCCAGTAAGTATGTGCAAGATTTGATTGAATCCCTGAAGGGACCTGAAATCACCTGATAACATGAGTCACACATGCTATAGCTTCAGTCGGGCAATCAAAACAGCACTAAATTACTGACTTGATTTTATCTTGATATATGTTGTCCCTTTTTCCAGCTTTTGGGCCAAGTAACAACCATGCTGGCTGTTTCTGAGTTAGCCAGCTTCATAGCAGCTATATTTTGCTGTAGAGACCCCTAAAGACATTTATGCCAGCGAAAAAGCATAGAAATTCCTGTAATGATGAAGTAGACTGGACAATGGGAATCTTGAATGTGACAGTTGAGAACCAATTTACTTTTTGTACATTTTTCCGCTTTTTATTAACTGATTCTGAGCTGGAAAAGATAATAACTCAAGCTTTCTGCATTGGGATTGCACCAACATACTGCAGGTACTGTTAACATGTTTGTCTAAAATCAGCAGGTGTCTGGTCCCATTTGATTAGAATCTCTTTGGGGGTCAGGGTTTAGTTTCTGTTCAGATTTAGATGTGTGTATTTTTAAGCATCTTGGATTTGAGTCAGACAGTAACAAGTCCTTTGGGTGAGGTGCACATTTCCATTACTCTTTAGTTGCCTTATACCTGCTGTTTTATGTCTATGCTAATACTTTTCTCAATTAGGCTTCAAAGACCCGGCGCTCACATACAAATAACTAATCTCACACCAAATGTAAATACCGTTAAGTTTAGATAGGGTTTTTTTTGTTTTTTTTGTTATAAAGGTTGATTATCATGTTTACATATTTACTCTTTACTCTTAACTGCTACATACTGTTTACCACACTGTGCTTATTACTGCTGATAATGATAGCCCACATAATTCTCAACCTTATAATGAAGTCAGCTGGTCCTCTTATTGTGACAGAAGGTGCAGTAATCACACAACACTGTGTCTTGTATTACAGTCTGTGGACCAGTCAGTGTCACTATGACACCATGGACATGTTTATCACCCTCTTCTGTAACATTTAACGTCAAGCTCCCCTATTTTTTATTTATAAGCGGTATATTAACACTATAAATTGTTTAACACACTATAATGTAGTTGTTAGCAGATATAAGGACATTTTAAGTGTTTTATGTATTTTAGCATCCTATGACATCTATAACTATCTATAACTATATATAACTATAAGCATCTATAACTGGTCTATAAACAGGTAATGAATGATTGATAAAACAGTAAGATAGCTTCAATCAATTCAGTGATATGATTATTATAAAACATTTACTAAATTTAAAACTATTTGTGTTCAAAACTTATAAAAGATATTCTTGACTTTGAAAATAAGTTTGAAAAAAAAAAAAAAAAAAAAAAAAAACCCTCAAAGTCCACTTACTAGATTTCTCCTGGGGCTTTCAGCCACATCTCACGGCCATCATCAGCAGATAGAATTTGTTTAGTTGTCATGGAGAGCGAAGAAGATATTAGGTATTTAGAAATAAATTAATACATCCTTATATCTTCTAACAGCTACATTGTAGTGTGGTAGAGTGAGTTATAAGCCGTTTATTAATTCTTCAAGTCTCAAGTCATTTTCTAAATGCGTCACTTCACTTTCAGTAAAACTGTTACTTGAGTCGAGAAGTCATGTTACTCAACTCAGTGGTTTTGTTATAGGTTTCAAAATTACGCACAGGCCTTAAACAGAACGTGAGTGTGAATTTTGTCCATCTCTTACATTGGAAACTTATTAGTATTAGGTACACACAAGGCCAGTATGAACAGGAGGAATGACTACAGCAAGCAAAAACTGTTTCAACGTTCATGTGGGCAGCTGACTGCTGTCTGCAGAGACACTTGAAAAATTATGAACCTATCCTTCTAGCCAGCTAGAGTAGTATCAATTGTTCAAATGTCCTTGGATTATGAAATAGGCAGGATTTACAACATGAGGGAAATACTAATAGTTTCAAGTAAATATGCTAAATTGACTTTTATGAACTTCTGTGTGGTTCTCTGACCTCTTTGGCATTTACTGTATTGTCCTACAAGGCAAATTCCACCCATCTGCTACTCCGGGCAAGTTCAAGCAAATGTTAAGATGTATTGTATTTGCAACCATTATCTGCCCTGCTCTGCTGCAACACACAATTTCCTTCCTTTCTTCCCACTTGACAAACAAATTGCTTCTTATTACACATTGGATACAGAATACACAGTACTGTGGTATAAGGTCTTATCTATTATCAAGAAAATAGATTTTGCCATTTGAAAGACTTATATTTACATCTCCATTAGAATATCACAGACCAGGTCATACACAACAGCAGTGGCAGATGTATAATGGCATAATTATACACAGGAATTGCAGTTATTTATGTTTCAAAGACACCAGTTCAAACATGTTCATAGACTCCATCCCCCCACCCTTCACCCTCATCACCACGCAACCTGCCGTTGTTGTTCCTGCTGTTTTTGTTGCTGTTGCTGCTGCTGCTGCTCCATTCGCTGTTGCTGTTAGTTTTCCCTCTCAGCTTTCGCCTCCACTCTGTATTTGTCATTTGTCACTGATCTTGAGGCCTCGTTTATTCCCTTTCAAATACTTCCCTGACCGGTAATTAATTTACAGATCAGCACAAGTATAAGCAAGCAGAAATGAAAAATGACCTAATTCCTTGAGTGGGGAATTTTTTTTTCTCACTGTGATGGCTGAAAAGGTGTTGTTAGAACATAAAGGGACTTCAGAGCATGCTGTCAATCTCTACTAAAGTATGCAACAATGCAAATTTAGAATAATTATTTGAAAAAATGCTGCAAGTTCACTAATCTAAGTTAAATGGGAGCTTCTTTGAGATCCCATCTAATTGCTGGTGTATTACTGACCTCTAGTGGTCATTAGTAATATGAGTGTAATAAATTGTATAAACAGTAATAATGCCAAAATAAGGGCTCTCATGCAATGTGGTGATGTTAACTGTAAGTAAATTATATGACACTTGACAGGGCCAGTGTTTGTAAAGTAACTTCAACATTGACTTAACTCAAGTCAGTGATAAGGACTGTTGCCTCCAATGAGGGTAATCACCCTGGCAGAATTTCACCGCCATCAGATAATTACACATTACAGTCACATGAGAAGGGAGGGGAAATAAATTCACTGATTGGAAATCCTGTCAAAATAACCATCACTCTCAGTCTAGGCCACCTTCTCCTGCAATTGGTTGCGATAGTGGGGGTGTGGCAGAGTTGAAAATCATGTCAAATTATTAAACAAACACAAGTGTGCATCTATGAGCTGAATAGTTCATTTATATTGAAAGATCAAATGCATACATGGACAGCCACAAACCAAAGATATGTGTGCAGAGATGTGTAAAAGCTATGCTGTTAAGCAAAAATGCATAATGTTGCTGAGTGATAAATTACAGCTGTTTCCCTCTTCAATCAATATTTCTGACAGACAAATCACAGCGGGGTAATCAAGATTCAAGAGATTCAATAGATTTCTTTTTGTCACATGCATAACTGTGCATGTACAACAGCAGTGAAATGAAATTGCAACAACTGTGACAACTGTGCAAATAGCAAATGTAAAGCTATATAACAGTATAAAAATAAAAATATGAAGCTAAATGCAGGGAAAAGTAATTGTTGAAAAGAGCCATACTAGTCATCACCCCTCATCCACTTCTTCAACATGGTCCCGCCCATTCTCACCTGAACTCACTCTCAACTGATTGCCTGCTAGTCTATATATCCTCCTCCTTTGTTCTGTAAGACTGAGTATATGTGGAGGATCCTCTTTACCTATGTCAGATAACCGATGATTATGTGTAATTGTGTATAATATTGCTGCAGTTAAATGGTCTGTGGATTCATGTTTGAATGTGGCTAGAAATCTAACCAATGTATGCTGTACATATTCATAAATATTCGTAAATATTGTTTGGTCACTTTGTTTTTTATTTCAAAAAAAGTTGGGACAGTGAAGAATTTACCACTTTGTCATGTTACAATTGATTTTCACAACACTTAAAAGACGTTTAGGGACTGAAGACAACAAGTGATGAAGCGTGTCAGGTGTAATTTTGTCCCATTCTTCCTGCAAACAAGTCTTTGTTGACACAATGCTTTTTTAAAATGCACCACACATTTTCTATTGGGGGCAGGTCGGGACTGCAGACAGGCAAGTCGAGCATCCGCACCCTCTTCTTCCGCAGCCATACCTTTGTAATGCGTGCAGAATGTGGTGTTGTATTGTCTTGTTGAAATATGCATGGGCGTCCCTGAGAAGATGTTGTCTTGAAAGCAGCATATGCGTTGTTCCAAAATCTCTTTGTACTTTTCGGCATTAATGGTGCCATCACAGAAGTGTAAGTTACCTTTGCCAAGGGCACTGACGCAACCCCATAACAATGGCAGACCCTGGCTTTTGGGCTTGTTACTGGTAACAGTCTGGACAGTCTGGATGGTCCTTCTCTTAAAGTAAATTATAAGTAAAAAATCACTGCTTTCTTTTTTTACTTGCATTTACCATACCATCCCAACTTTTTCCGAATTGGGTTTATAATAAAAGGTAAGGTAAAAATAAAATAAGTGAGAAATAGGTGGCAAGTTATAAACAATTTGCAGTGTGTAACGTATGAAAGGTGCTGAGCTGCAAAAGGATGCAGAGTGCAAAATGCATGCCGGATGTGTGTTGTGTAGGTTTTAAGTGTTTATGATCCATATGGCCTGGGGAAAGAAACTCTTTCTCGGCCTCTCAGTCTTGGCCATGATGGGGTGGCGATGCTTGCCAGAAGGCAGCCATTGAAACAGTTTATGGTTGGGGTGGTGAATGTCCTTAATGATTCAGTTTGCCCTGGACCTGCACCACCTAGTGTACATGTCCTGGAGGCAGTGCAGTGCTGCTTTGGTGATGTGTTCTGCGCACCAGATCACTCTGTGAAGGGCTTTCCTATCCTGAGGGCAGCAATATCTGTATGAGACAGTGATGCTTCCACAGAGCACAGACCCTATTGTGGCAGTGTAGGAGGATTTCTGCAGTGCTGTGGAGATCTTGAATTTCCTCAACTGCCTGAGGTGATACAAGTGCTGCCTTGCCTTCTTGCCCAGGGTCTTGATGTGTGTAGACCAGGTCAGGTCCTCAAAACTGTGTACTTCAAGGTACCTCTAGCTGCTCACTTTGTCCACCGGAGTCTCGTAGATTCTGAGTGGTGTATGGTGGGTCCTCTGTTTCTCTTTCCTTAGGTCTACCACCATCTCCTTGGTCTTGCAGACATTCAAGTCCAAGTTGTTGTCCTTACACCATGATGACAGTATGTCCACCTTGTCCAGATAGGCTTGTTGTTGGAGATCAGACCTACCACCACCGTGTCATCCACAAATTTCACAATGATATTGGAGCTGTGTGTGGCTATGCAACCATAGGTGTAAAGGGAGTAGAGCAGAGGACTTACCAAAAGCCAGGAGAGAGCTGGCTTTATAACCATTCATGAATGGGGTGAAACAGTGATCCAACGTGTTTCCACCCCTGGCTGAACATGTGACATGTTGGAAAAAGTTTGGCATAACCTGTTGGAGGTTTGCCACAATGTAGTTTGCATCCGGGTGTTTGGTTTAGTGTTTGTTGATGGTATCATGTAATGTTGTCAGAGCAGTGTCCATGTCAACCTGTGGTGGAAAATGGCAATGGTGATGACCGTACAGAACCCCCAGGGCAGGTAGAAAGGGTGACAGAGGATCACTAAGTGTTCAAGATTGAGCGAGCAGGAGCACGCCAGAACAGAAACATTCCTTGGTTCACACCAGTTGTTGTTGGTCATGAAACACACTCCACCACCTTAAGATTTGCCAGATTCCTCCATCCTGTACATACGAAACATGGAGAATGGCAAGAGGGGAGAGCCATGTCCCTGTGAAACAAAGGATGTTGCAGTCCCGCATGTCCTGTTGGAAGTGGACCCGGAACCTGATGTCATCCAGCTTGTTATCCATGGATTGAACATTTACAAGCAGGATAGTGGAGTGGATGGTGTGTCTGTTTCGGAGCCTGGCACATTCCTCTTAGTATTTCTTCTTCCTGCTTCTCCATGGAGGCTGTTTCCATTGTTAGGATCCGCTTCCCAAAGGAACTCTTTCTGCCAAGTGGTCCTATCATGCATAACTTCAGAAAAAAAGGTACGTAGCTCTAGTTGCACTGTTCAGACATGTGCTGCAGTTGTAGGTTATTAGCGTAAATGAGATGTGAAAGAACACCAGAAAACTACATAAATAACAAACAAAAAGCACAGTCTAAGCGAAGCAGCCACAACGGCATCTGGTCTCAGCCATGCCATCTTAGATTCGTCAAATGTAACCTGGAGGTCAATTCAATTTGGGACTGAATTGAAATAATTTCCTTTGGTTGAAAAATGTGCTGCTGTGAAACAGACCCAGTATGCAAATCAAGACAAATCAGCAGTGATTATAGCACAATAACTTTATTCAGATAACATCCAGAAATGGAACTGTTCTTTTTTTCTTCTTGTACTCACTTTGCAATGCATTTGGATATTCAGTATAAACAGGGTGTAAGAATTTTCTCACTTCTTCTTTATTGGAGCATCGTCCCTCTCCGAAGGGAATATTTCGATTTCCTTAATGATACGATTAGCAATAACATCGCTGTTTGCAGAAACCATCCTTCGAGACATCAAATCGAATGGTCCCCCTGAATTGTGAAACAAAGCCTTTATTAAACAGAGCTTTAACAGGCAGTCAGAGTTTTCAAAAAACATATCCTGCTTTTATCCACAGCATTCACTTTGTAAGACTTTGCTCTTTGATGCTCTTTGCTCTTTGATCAGATTTGAAAGCATACATACCATCAACATCCAGTAGTATCCCTCCGGCTTCTTTTACTATTACCGCTCCAGCAGCAATGTCCCAGCAGTGGATCCCAATCTCAAAGAAGGCCTCCACTGCCCCTGATGCCACCAGGCACATGTTAGTGGCAGCTGTTCCTGACCCGCGGAGCCTGGCAGCACGGAAATATTGGAGATAAATAAATACAAGTACTGTCTTACGAAGGCAGTGAACACTAACTACAGTGGCAGTGAATTAGAAAAAAAGAGCCTGTTAACTGTTTTGCTACTCTGCTAGCTTTAGCAGGAGTTAAGGTCCTATGTTCCCCACTTCAATATTCTGTTAACACGGAGTCAAGCCTGGGGCATGAGGGGTGGCCAGGGGGATAGGGATGTGTCAGGGGCCTCCAGGAGCCCTCCATCAGAAGACAGATGTGAAGTGTGAGAGTTAGATTCAAAAACATGTATACTAGGCTAGTTTTAACCTGGGGAAGCATTAAGCTATGACCTTTGGTGACTCCATGACTCCAAACATTTGATAAGTTTCTTCAAGTGTAGGCTATTATATTGAGAGCCGTATGGCAGAGCTGGGGAACAGAAAACGCCTTTGACGAGATCCCACAATAGCCCATGTCATATTAAGTGAATACAGAGCTGGGGAACATCTTTTTCAGGTTCCTATTATGTGCTATATAGAGCAGGGGAACATAGAACCCTGGGAACATAGGACCCTGGGAACATAGGACCCTGGGAACATAGCAATGACTTAGTTTTGGCTTTATTTAAGGCTTGCCGTGGGTATCTCTCGTAGCTTTCTTGCTTTAGCTGTCCAGTTAGCTGTTTCTCTGTTGCTGAGATTGCAGGAAGTGTGCCGTTGGTTTCTAGACCACACAAAGATTTCCAAACTGTGTAGTTATTGCAGCCTGAGCAACATTACAAAGCCAGAATGCAGTAACTACACAGCCAGAGTGCAGTTACTATAGTTTGGCTTGGTTTTTAGCTCCGTTTTGATGTTACTGCAAATACATGGTGCTTAAAAGAAATGATATGTTTCTATTTTACTGTGTTTAGCTTTGAAAGGCAGTCCTAAGCATATTAATGAGTTGATGTATGCAATGCAAGAGCATTTACCCATGCACTGGGATGCAGAGGATCCTCTGCATGGTGGAGAAGATCTTGGTTACTTTTTCTTTGGACCTGTCAGTTCCATGCTCAGAGATGATGATGGACTTATGGATATCTAAGATGACAGCACAAAATGGGATTACTATTATGTATCATTTCAGGTGTGACAGTAGTATATAAAGGTGCACACAGTCACATAGTACCTTTTACATCCGACACCTGAATTGGTTCGTCATCGCAGAAAGCTCCCTTCCCCTTCCTTGCTTTATACATCTTGTCTTCCAAGCAGCTGTATACCACACCAAACTCCAACTGAAAACAGATGTCATTTTTTAAGCTTTCACATATTAAGTATACATACTTTTATTAACTCCAATATTCTTTATTTGATTTGACATACCTCCTTATTGACAGCAAAGGCAATTGACACAGCCACGAATGGGAATCTGTAAATATGAAGGTTCATGTACATTAGTATGTAAAAAATGATGGTTAAGAAAAATCCTTAAAGGAAAAGTTTGGCATTATGGGCTTATTAGCTTTCCTGCCGAGAGTTAGATGAGCATATTGATAGGTCACTTTTATACTGTATGTCCAAGGTAAATACAAACATGAAGCTAGAGCTTGGAGACAGTTAGCTTAGCTTAGCATAAAGACTGAAAGCAAGGGGAAACAGCTAGCCTGGCTCTGTCCTAAATAAATCTGCTTACTTTTAAAACTCCCTAATGTCGTTTTGTACACAATGGTTTTGTACAGAACAAAACCAGATGCAAGAGGTGCTGGTAGGTGGATTTTGTTAACTTTGGTCAGAGCCAGGCGAGCTGTTTCTCTCTGTTTCCGCTCTTTATGCTAACTACAGCTAACCTTCACAGCTAATATTCAACAGACTTATGAAATCTAACTCTGCAACAAAGAAAATAAGAGTATGACCCAAAATGTCTAACAATTTTTGTTTGATTAAAGCTGCTACCCAGACATCCAGCAACTGAGATAGTTAATTTCATCAGTGATACCTCTAATCTACAAACAAGATGTAAAAAAAAATACGTATATATGTATGTGTACGTTTGGGTAGGTAAGGGAAAATTGTAAATTCTCCAAAAGCTACTCATCTGTTTTTATCTAGCTCGGTTGGTGGCCAAAAGAGGTGAAACAGTACATATGGAGCTCTGATTATACAGAGGCTGCTGTCCTCAGAAGGGGACAGTTCCTAAATTTTCACTGGCATGAAAGTGTTTTTGCTCCCCTAACAAACTACAGCTCAGAAAGCAATATTTAAAAGCCATTAATCACTCTTTGGAACCACTGAATCATTGAGTCTCACGTACAATCAATACTATCAAGCCATGCAGAGATAATGTGAATATTTGGTGCAATGCTTCAATAAAACTTCACTTAATGGTTATTTAATTGGCAGATTACAATTCTAATGCTTCTTGTAATAATACTGTTGTTGGGTTTTGATCAATAAGAGAAAGTGTTGGTTTGATCTGGGCAAAATGAAGCACATCAATTAACACAATAAATCAAATTGTCCTTCAGCAACACTGACATCTTACCCATGTACAAAGTTTGTGGTGCCATCCACCGGGTCTATGATCCATGTAGGTTTGTCCGTTAAGATACATGGCTCCCCCTTTGCGACTGACTCCTCTCCAATGAAGCTGCAGCACAGAAGAACCAATCGACCAATGAGGATAGCAAGATATGACAGAGTGCCTTTTGTTACAAGCGTACAAATACATAAATACATACATTCATACATAAGTGTGTGTCTGTGTGCATGGAAGTATGTCTCACCAGTGTGTGCCTTCTCCAAATTCAGCTTTAAGGGCCCCGATGATAATTTTCTCCACTCTCTCGTCAGTCTTTGTGACAAGGTCTACAGTGGAGCTCTTTGTCATGACCCTTATTTCACTCTCTCCAGCTTTCCTAATTTCCTAAAAAAGAAAAGGAACATAATTAGCACATGCTTAATCTACTTTATAAACTTAAAATCTGAAGATCTTAAAATTATGATAGGATATATTCCATATTTTGGTCACAGAATCTTAAAGAATTCTCGTCTGATTTTAAGTTTTAGCCTATTTTTGCAAACATCAGTGAAAAAATACATTTAGAGGCCATTATAGTGGCTCAGACATACCGCTCCAGCTTTTCTTGCCACTTGAACGGCAATGTCATATGCCTTCTGCCATGGGTCACTCATTTTTCTCTACTTCTTACTTCTTACCTGTAAAAAAAAAATAAAGCCTGTAAAAGTGCAACAACTCAAAAAAGCATAAAACAATTTAAAAAGGTGAAAGAGATTGCATTTTCAAATGAAATGAAAGCCATCAGAAAACACATTATATTATCTTAAAGCAACTACAGGGAGTTTTTAACTGGTTATGAAACAGTCTCAATTTAATACTGATGCCTCTATATGACGTATGTAAGCAAAGAAGACTATCAGCAAGAAGATTGGCTATTTCTATATAGCTATTCTAAATGTCTGCCACTGGGTTGGATTCCCTATGAAATCAGACAAAACAATTTACTGCAAGCATATCAGAAGAGCCTATGTTTACAATACATGTGGCATTGTAGCATGAGGGAGTACAGAGACGTGATTAGGATGAGGGGCAGACCTTTCTCTTCATCTGATAACATTAAAGGTAAAGTTCGACTTGTTTGTTGGCTTCCCGACTCATTTTGAAAAAAAAGAGAGACTGTGCGAGCGAGCTGTGAGCACGAGCGAGAGAGAAAGAGAGAGAGAGAGCAGTGGTGGTTGAGCGAGCTAGAGAGTGAATGAAGATAGGGAGCGGTGGTACCGAGAACAAAGCAGTTAATCAGAGAAATTTTCTGATTGTTTCACGGTGATTGCATCCTAAAGCACAAATAAACACGACCGCACCTCTGTACAACCCTGTGGGAATGCAGCGGACACAGATGCATTCCACATGTGTGCACTAGTAAACAGGGTTGCAGCGTCATAACTTTCCAGAGTTGTGTGTATTATAAACTGCTGTGTTTTTCAGATTAGTCTTTAAACACAGTAATCTGTTACTCCAACCAGACTTGGTGGATCGTATTTCATTGTCTCACTGGCACTTTAAACAACACGCCCATACTTACACAGCCCTGTTGTTTTACACAGGACTGTTTTCAGCAAGAGTGAAATCTTCAGTCAGACAAGGGGATGGGGGGAGATGGGACTAAGTGAGTATGGGCTTTTAAGCTTATCTTGGGCTTTAAACTAGACTACTTAAAATAAAAATGTCCTGACAGCTCTGATGGAGCTCAGGATTCATCCATCAACGCTGCTTTATTACCAACAATTCCACCGTATAAACCTGAAATCTGTGCGTAACAGCTGACATCTTTATATACAGTCAATGGTGTAGACAGGCAGCAGAACACAGAACATTAATTACTGTCAGATCCTGACCGATCCCGTGTTATTGAAGTTACTGCTGCTGTGCCATGTGCGTCAATGTGCACATCACACTCTCAATTTAAAGACACACTTTCTTTATTCTTGTTTCTGCTGCTGTGTGATGCTGCAAGTATGTAATAAAGTCAACATCGGTACTGATGTTTCTGCAACATCCTGGTATACATCCAGTGACGACATTCATGTAAAATTCAGACATTAATACCTGAGTCACATTAATAGCTGTAGCCTACTCTGACGGACATTTCGGTAGATTATACATGTTATACATGCGAAATACTAGAGACATGAAAGAAGAAAAACACATGGAAGTTGTTTTGTGTTTGCGGAAAGCCCTGTGCGTGCGCATCTCTGATAATTAAAGCCATGTGATATGAAGCTTTAGTGCTCTCTGCAGTTTTTATTGTGGACCAAACTGTGTACTGAAACACTGCCAACCAATCCGAGTGTTGCAATATAAGGGCATTTGAGGAGATACAGTGATTTGCAACTTAAAAAGAATGTAGGAGGAGGCTCCTCTACTTCCGGGGCCGGTGCTTAGCACACAACAGAATGAGTTATGTAACGCTTCCTCTGCAGCTGGCATCTCTTTGTCCTGTATTGTTCTCAAGCATTGAATTAAAAAAAACACAGGCCACAGGTTTTAGACTTAAAAATCATTACAATTGAGGAAAGATGTCGGTGTAGTCAGTGTAATACATTTTCAGGAGGGAATATCGTCAATGGAAATGAGCCAAAAATTCAGTGAGGTTCATTTCTTTAAGTTTTACTCGATTCAAAGATTATATCATGTTTAAAACTACTCAAAGCAAAAGAGCATGTCCCTATATTTCAGGGCAAGGCACCAACCGAATCTTTAATGTATACTTCATATACATTATTTCTGCTATTAGAAATCATATGTCTCAGCCTTGTGAAGAGTCCACCCTACATAAATATTTTTTGATAAGTTAAACAATGATAACAAAAAAAAAAGTTATTAGACTATTATCCATCTGCTATGATGATAAGCACATACCTGTACACCTTTTTTATGTTCACACATGTCATCCATGCACTGCTAAAATGAAAGAGAACCTTACCTTGTGAAGTCACGTCTGTCTAAAGGTAGCTGCAAAATGCGAGTGCACCTTCCCTTGAAAAACTTAACTTTAACTTTTCATTGGAGAGAAGTTATAAAAAAAAGCTGGCATGACAGAGTGGGAAAAGTACTAGCACCGCCCTCATGCATTTCTTCACAGCAACCAAAGTAATGTAACATTCTGTTCTTCTACATGCAGACTTGCAACAACATGATGCCACATTTACTGCGCAATGAGTTAAGCAGATCCAGCTATGGCCAGATGAGTTAATGGAAAATTTCCAGTGTCTGCCTAATTCTCCTAAATAATGTGGAGGTGTCACAGGAAGACACACCCTGCTGTCTGTATTTCTACTCTATAGTATATCACATATGTACACCTAACAGCTGACATGACTAGTAATTAAATTCTCAGTGCAGCATGAAAAATTCTATATTCTTAATTTAATGCCTGTTAGACAGAAATTGGATTGACCTTTTACCTCATAAATAATAAGGTGAAAATCTTACATTTTAGAGAAATATAAGGGTACATCCCAGCCCCTGACTTAGTTATAACACAGGATTTGGCATGACAAACAAAGCCCCTGTCAGTTTTATACTTCCTGACAGCTTCACAGCTATTGAGCTTTTCCTTTATATCCTTTTATTGTACTCCACCGGTGGAAAATACTTTGAAAGGTCCCCTGATGAGTCAGTGTAGATTGTAGATATGTGTGTGCATGCCCATTCATCGCTGTGCCTGCTGAAAATTGGATGAGGTCTTGACAATATCCTCATGAACTGACTGAAAGTGTATACTGCAGGCACACAGTCCTACATGTCTCTGTCTCTACATGTGTATCTATCAAAACTGTTCATTCCTGTTTCGGTGAGGTAAAGCATGCGGTTATTATATCTCACTGTAAGGTGAGATAACTTAAATATAATTTAATACCCCGCCTACATGTTACCACAACCAGGAGATACTGCCCGGGTAGGAATATCCAATGACGAAGAACAAATAAACAGCAGCTATCTCACACCTTAAAAGTATACAGTACTGAAGTTTAAATCAAGCAAAGACTAGAATACCACTCCCAGGGATGCAGTACAGATATGTGTGCTTGAAATTTTTTGGGTCTGAAGTGACATAATAATAGTGAGCTCCCACTTTCATTCACATGCACGGTGTCTCGAGGGAGTGTCACTCACTTATTCTCTGAATCCTCAGGCTATTTCTCATCAAACGCTGACAGTATTCTGACAGCCTTGCAGGACAACATATCTTGCTAAAATAATTGTTCAATTAGTGGTACATGCTGCATGTGTCAAGAAAATTACATTGTGCCTCGTACTTGTTTATGACCTATATGAAAATAATGGTGATCCGTGCCTCGTTCTAATTTGTCTATATATTTCTCTATAGTCTTTCAGTGGTTGGTGAAAGAGGGCAGCAGCACTTAACCCTGTTGAGCTGCAGGAGCCTTTTTCACATTTTTGCAAGACAAAACAAAATATGCATTGTCTGTGGTAGTGAAAAAAGCAGAAACAGCCCTGACTGTTTCGACAGGGCTCGCTCAGACATGTTCATCACCACCACACCTTGCATAACATTTCATAAGTTAACGCTTGTTGAAATACCCTGAACCTGTTTTCGGCTGTTTGCCATTGCACAAGTAATGACAGGATGAGAACTACAGCGAAAGTTAAAGAATTTCATCTCATCCTCTTGAAGCGAGTGAGTCGGCTGGTATCAGTCTTCATATGGATAACAGCTACATTAAATAGTAAAGCTGCCAGAAAACATTGTCATCCTACTACGCTGGCTTCTGTATTCACTGCAAATCCGATGCACAAGCCGTGCAGCAAAAACAAACAATCCTCTGTTGGATTTAACAGATCAGTATGGGGTATCATGATGGGGGGATGTGTTGAAAGTTTTGTTTGACCGGTAGCAGCAGGAGAGCAGTTGTCACCCCGTTGTCTCCGTTGTGCACTAAATATAAGACGCTCTCTAAAACGTTGGCTCAGACAGGCTGAGGGAAGTGATAGGACAGGCAAAACAAATACATCGGTCTTGCTGTCTCCCTGGCAGGTCTGTTATGAATATTTTATCCGGAATGATGGATGTTTTGGATGTTTGCTTGCCTGGATTCATGGCTGAAGCTGAGGCCTACTATGATGCTGAAGTTGGTGAAGGTCAATGGTGCACCGTGAAAGATGAGCAGCAGCTTCAGCCTGGTTGTCTAGTCACCTACACCCCTTCTGAGCTGTATTATTTACAACCATGCTAGAGGCTCTGTGAGGCTACACAGCAGTGCTTTGAGCATGCTAACATGCTCACAGTGACAATGCTAACAAGTTGATATTTAGCATGTAAAATGTTCACCATCTGAATTTAGTACATTAGCATTCTAACATTTGCTAATTAGAGCTGAACACAAACTATAGGTGAGGTTGATGGGAACAATAACTAAGTAACAATAACTGTATTAATATAGCACTTTTCTTAACCCATTTATAAAGTGCTTTAACAAAGGACATGTACATAAATAAATGAATTAAATTATTATTTTATACATATTTAAATAAAGTTATATAATACTCACCCGGAGATATAAAATTGTACAGATCAGTTAAAGAAGGTGCATTTTTAGCTGATGTTTCAAAGAAAATACAGAGGCAGCTGTGCAGATTGTAAATGGTTATTGCATTCCACAGTTTAACTGCCATGACAGTAAATGCATGGTCACCTTTGGGTGCAAGTCTAGACACAGGCACTGTGAGAAGGGTTTTTTCTGCAGACCTACAGTACCAGTCAAAAGTTTGGACACACTTTCTCATTCAAGTGAAGGGAAAGGTGTGTCCAAAGTTTTGAATGGTACTGTGAGTGCACGCCCTTGTAGGGCTTAGCAGGTCAGAGGTATAGCCTGGAGCTAATCCATTTAATGCTTTGTGTGAGATTATTAGAATTTAACCAAGGGGAAGTTAATATTTGGGTGTGTACTGTCTTCTCGTGGTTCCAATTAAAAGCTTAGCAGTTGCATTTTTGACTAATTGTAGACAGTGTAGTGCTATTTTGTTGTGTATATGATTCAGAGAGTGATAGTATGTCAATAATTTTGCAGGTATTAGATCATAAACCAAGAAATTTTGTCCTGATGATGCCACTAAATGGAAAGTCAGGAGATCCCCAAACTGATTCCAGTTCATCCTGTGGGGGACATGAATGTCTGTACCACATTTCATGGTGATCCATCTGTTAGCTGTTGACGCACTTGACTCAAAAACACAAATGTCAACCTGTTGGTGGTGCTATAGAAAAAGTAAAGGGATCACCAAAGTCGTTAGGATTCATCCTTAGGGGACCATGAATGGCTGATTCCATAGTTGTTGATATTTCATGCTGCTAGTGTGGCTAAGAGCTAGGGAGCCTCTAAAGAGCCAAAATGTATCAATGAGAGTTTGGTTATTGTGTTATCTTGTGTAATTGTAGTTGTTGTGTAATGAATTAAGTCTGCCTCGCTGTATTTTCTGAATTTGAGCTACTGAGCAGTTGTACAGCTGCTGTATGTCAGGCTACAAGTTCAGATTAGACAGTTTTGATTATTTCTAGTAAGGAGCAGAACAAAGATGTTTTCTGTTTGTATGAATTGACTTTAATTTAGTATAGACACGTTGGGTATTGTCTAAAAGATTTATTGTCTAAAAGAAGCTTGTGAAGGTCACCACTGTACACTGTACAGATGAAGATATGATAACAGATGACTGACAGACTCCACCCTTTCTTGGCATTGTTCCAAAATTTATTGTTGTGAACTGAGGAGATGAAAACAGAGCAGGGGAATTAAACACAAGATCAAGATCTACATAGCATAATATTTTCATATGGGGCTTGAAATTTGAATTGAATTTGAATGTCACCTCTAATAAGCTTTTCCTCTGTAACTCTGGCAACAAACTTTAGGAGGATAGGCAGCATTTTTTTTGGCCCAGTGGGGGAAGCTTCCTCTAATTCCCATTCTCTCTCTGTAGCAAAGCTGAGGGAAACTTGAGTATATTTGTTCTCCATGACTGATTGCTGTATTCATATTATACAGTTTTTACAGAATGATGTTTAACAAAGCCATCAGCCGTCAACTTTTCATTACATTAATACTATAAAAAATCTTCAGCAAATAAGACAAAGAAGCACAAGTTGCAGAAATAGTTCTGCACAGTCGTATATCTGACCTTTTTTATTCTTTCTTTATTATCGTGCCGCTATATATATAGAACTACCCATCAATATGTATACTGTGTGTACTGCATTACACTTTTATTGCGCTATTATTAGTATTATACTAGTATCATAATGTATACATCTTTTATTGCAATTTACCTTTTTTTCCATATTCTGCTAATTTACTTCCCTACGTGCCTCTGCTAATTGCCTGTCGGCGACAAATGGTGTGTTTTGAATTAAATTGAATTGAAGGCAGTGACATGGTTTATACTGCAGCAAATGGGAATTCTTCCTGATGGAGGGCTGCAAGGTGTTGTTAGCAGCCTAACACTGTTCCTGCAGGGATCTGCTAATTATCTGCTGATATAAAGAAAAAGCAGATCCACATGCACGAACCGTATTTCAATCAGGATGGACTAACTGAAAATAACTAACTAACTTAGACCAGTATGTGTGAAATAAATACACTTGCTGTAAAGTGCACAATATAAGTAAAGCTAAAGAAATGCTTTGACAATTAGATCCCTTTGTGAAATCATTATAATCTAAAAAGGAGAAGTCAAGTCACCGTAGGACGCACTGTCGGGCGATCTCTTATGAAAACTTGAGGTGGAGGGGACGACGAAATAATATCACCGCAGACAGTTTCAAAATTCTGAGAGTAAACAAATGAACAGAGGAAAGAAGAGAAGACATAAATAAAAGATTATGAAAAACTAGTCTTCTTGATTGCTTTATTTAAACTTTATTTCTACTTAGTGTAAATTTAAACATAAATAAAGGAAGTGCATGACAATTATGATGGTGCATCAAGCCAAAGGCAGTGCAAGAGAAGATGTGGTAAATCTGAAAACATAACAGAAACATAAACCAAAGGAAATTTAAATAAATTCTTCTTGAATGCAAAACTAACATTGTTCAAAAATGTCTACACATCCTGTAACAGTATCCTCAGGAGAGCACTCTGCATTTTTGCAGCAGGAAAGACAGCCTCGTCAGTTTTTCCAAGAACAATTGCTCTTATTTCCTTAGTGGCAACAAAGACACACAGTGAAAGGTAATGACTTTGGTGGCTGTGCCGTAAATGACTCAGTAAACATGTTAAAGAATATTAAACATTAAAAGACAAAGAATCTACAAGATTTGTTAAGCAGCTGTTGATGCAAAAGGTGGAGATGACAGAGGAGGTCTTGACTTTCAGCTGGCTGACTCCGGAAATCATTTCCAATACTGGTGATTACGTCTGAACCCCCTGCTGCAGACTAACATGGACCATTGATTTCTATTGAGGGGGGGGGGGGGGGGGGGGGGGGCTGGAGCCCATAAGACCTGGGTTTGCTCAAGTAAAGTGTTTTAAAACCATTTGTTAGCCATCAGCAAACACAAACTCAAAAAACATAGACAGCAGTCCGTGGAGAGCAAAACTCGGGGCTATTTCATAGAGCACATGAGCCCAGGGGGCAGTCCATCACGCTGCATCTGCAGTGTCTGCTATGAGGCACCAGCACTGACTGAAAGGGCAGGGGAAATGCAGCTGGGAATTTTACATGCTGTAATGGCTGTGAATGCTTTTATCTCTCTACTAAATTCACAACGGCAGCAGTCTGTATGTTTTTTTTTCTAGTTTTTATGGAGTGTCAGAGGCCTGTTTTCTGTTTAGTTGGTTCCCTGTTTGCCACAAGAGACATTTCTCTGTGCATGTTTTTACTTTATAGACATTATAAAGGAGAAAGGACAGTTTATCAACTTTCTAGGTCAAAGTGAATATGGGCGTTTATTTTACATTATGTCCTGGACACGTAGCTGATGTAGGCTACTGTTAGGATGTCACCGTGGTGTTTAACAGCCTTGCTAGAGGGATTTTTCATTCTCTACACCAGTTGTAGATGATATGCAGTTTGAGAACATATGGGCTTGCATATAGCAGCTTTTTGTTTCTCACAGAGATGGAGCTGAATTTCACAGGAATGACAGAGTGAGGCAACACAAGAAAGAAGGTGCCAGTTGCTGTTATCTTGAGTTTTGTGTTGTGGTTTTTTGTTTATGCATTTCAGAGGGGCCGAGTCAGTACTTCCTAGTTTTATCCTAGTAATTAAACATAGACTATAAAAAGACGGATGTAGCGAGGTGTGACGTCACCCATTGCTTTTCATTGGAGCCAGTTTGAAGCCCATATATATATATATATTGATGAAGACTGCTCATTTATAAGTCACAAAGCAACTGATAAAAGTATTAAACACATTATTCTAAGAGACACTACATCACCTTCTGTTTTCTTTTGGAACAACTGCTGTGAAAATATTAACTACTAGTGGTCTTGAATGTTAATGAAAAAACATCTGACAACAAACAGGGTGAAAGAAGGGTCTTTTAAAATCATGCATAATGCATCTAGGGGCCGTCGGTGGCTTTGCACTTTAAGGTGCTTCTGCATTGGCTTCAGCCTCAAACTGCAGTTGCCACTTGTAAATAGAAACTGCTGTGTCGACATTTTTTCCGCACATATTAGCACACTCCAGACTTAGTTCTGTTGCCAATGAATGGATTTTATGTACAACATGTGGATGCTTGCCGACATCTGTCCCTGAACTGCTTTAATGACATGAAATCATCCATCGGGGGTGTTTAAGAAAGAGAAGACGAGCAGGGGATGTTCATCGTGCTGTTTATTTTCTGCCTCCATTACATCCTGACAAAAAAAACACACTTAATACTTAAAAACTTTTGGACGTACGGCACACATTTTTAAGCACAATATCAATTCCTGGACGGAATAGGGAAGCAGTAATACAGTACAGTAGTTACATGTGGAGAGTTTGGTGTATATATTCTTGTATTGTCATAGTGCAAACTAATGATGGCTTTGAAATCCAAGAATTTACTCTTTGTATTAACAAATCTACCAAACAATACATTTAACTAAATACAATAACCTAACAATTAAACATCAAAACCTACATGGAAAAGCAAAATGATTGGTCAAAACCTGAACACTGTTATTCTAAAAGGACGTCAATAGTGCAGTATTGAGGTATTTTATCTGTGAAGTTCCTTGATTGTATCCTGGCTGCATTGTCCACATAAATAAATATAAATATCATTTTAAAAATGGGAGTCCATGACTGAGGATTAAGCGATAAAACAGAATAACAAAACAAGAAGTGTGTAGAAGACGCACTGATATAATTGCTAAACCCACTCAGCTGTTCTTCGGAGGTAAGATTATCATTTTTGTTTCTTAAGGCAAAGACAAAATCCTGACTTGTTAAATACAAGAGTTGTGTGTGTGTGTGTGTGTGTGTGTGTGTGTGAATAACTGTTAATTTGGCAGAGGAGACTGTGGTTCTAGCCATCAGTGTCATCTCTGCCAACCTGAAACTCTGTTATCTCCTTTACAATGCGTTCGGCTATTGCTTTGCTGCTGGCCACGATCAGCCTCCGAGACATCAGATCGAATGGTCCACCTGGATGAAAGAGGAAATAATAAGTAGTGTTGAAATGAAGTTGAGCGACACATTTTCATGTTGCACATGCTACATTGATAAACGGGCGGCTGTGGCTCAGAGGGTAGAGCGGGTCGTCCACTAATCGGAGGATCAGTAGTTCGATTCCTGGCTCCTCCAGTCCGCATGTCCAAGTGTCCATGGGCCAGACACTGAACTGCAGATTGCTCCTGATGGCTGTGCCAGCACCCTGCATGGTAGTTTGCCGCCATCAGTGTGTGAGTGTGTGAATGGGTGAATGTGGCTTGTATTGTAAAAGCACTTTGAGTGTTCAGAAGACTAGAAAGGCGCTACATAAGTGCAGTCCATTTACCATTTAAGAGACTTGAGAATCATTATTAAGTCGTGCTTAATGTGTCTGTTGAAGTTACCTGAATAACTCAGCTGATGGCCCTAAATGTACTGCTCTCCTACTGGCTTTATGGAATCATTTTGTTGACTATTAGAGATTTGGTACAAGTTCTCTTGATTTCTGATAGAACACACTTTCCTTATTTAAAGTATTGCATTGTTTACTTTGGGTACTTGCATATTGTTTGCTCAACATCTCATAGTAAGCAGGCTTATTTGTAAAAAAAAAAAAAAAAAAAAAAGAGTTTTCACACAGTTAAACCACAGCAAAGATGATGAAACATCTCGTGTGACATTTAGAAAGTTGTTTCACCTCTCTGTTGTCGGTGTGCTACAAAGTCATTGACCTACACCAAAGACTTTTTTTCTTGACTAATAAAATGATATTTATTACCTGTCAAAGACAGAATAAAACAGTACTAGTCATTATGGCAACAGTTGAGCACAAACACTTCTGACATTGTCAGAAAGGTGATAATTCTACTTTATGTTTATTATTGAGGTTGTAGTGGGTGGTGCTGTTGTACTGCAGTGCATTATATTGAGTGTATTACTAATATTTTTTTTCAACCCCATTAACATACATGACAATGTCAACAAAAACTGAAAATGTATAAGCTCTGTAAAAGTAGAATTTATGGCAGAACTGTTGTACTGGATTGCATTAGATTACACAGGTGTTCCTAATAAAGTGCTCGGTGAGTGTACAGTATGTGCCAAGGGAAATTTTCCCCTCTATAAATCTGGTTCATTGTGCTGCGGAATCGATGAAACAAGCAGAATGCTTTCATTTTGAGATGCTTGTGTATACAAGAATGATAGTACAAAGCTAGTCACTATAGGGGGAAAAAGTTAAGTAATTCAGTATAAAAGCACATGAATTAACTGATGAATTTGCAAGATCATGGTCCTGTTCTCATTTTCAAAACATTTTGATTTTGTTCGTTAACCTCACATGACTCCAATAATCATTGCTATTCATGCTTGCATTGGCTCCACTGCCAACATGGATCCCACAACTGTAGTTTTTAAATATACAGAAAGGGAGGATGTTTACAGAAATCGAGGGTCTTTTACAGTGAACGCTGCCGTCGACAACAGCGCAGGTTGAACTTGATACACACTCGTTGGCAGAGTACAACTTTCTTAGCGTCCTAAATGTCAGACCAGCTGTTGTCATTGGCAGTGTTGCTTAAATTTAACATCGAATTTCTCAAACTCCGCCGCTTCCAGTTTCAACTACAAAGCCACTAGCTGGTCCGTTTCCTCATCTCATGCTTCATTTGCATTTGTGACCAGATGAAGGATAAAAGCCAATAACAACATGAATTAGTAACAATAAATAATTCATAAACATGAATAACTTCTGTTGTGTTTGCACTACAAGAACAACAGCATATTCGCGTTGCTTTGTTCTGTAATCTCCAACTGCAATCTGTTTTTTTATTGACAAATCAACCACACTGCTGCTGCCTGCTTCCCTCATTTTTATCAAATGACTCAGCAGCCTTTGAAAAGTGTAGCAGAAAGTGGTCTTTGAAGAGCTGCGGTTGTCTCAGTGACTCACCTGAAATATCCATGATAACTCCTCCGGCTTCGGTAACAACCGCTGCCCCTCCGGCCATGTCCCAGCAGTGGATACCCATGTGGTAGTAAGCATCAGCCGATCCGCACGCTACCAGACACATGTTGACAGCTGCACTGCCCGGGGAGCGGATACTAGGGGATAGAAACGGGATGTTTGCTTTGCATTCACCTGCACGTGACATACTCTTATCTTCCAGATGGTTTGTAAAAGTTTAGTATGCGTAAGTGCATGTTACCCATGGACGGGGATGCTGAGGATGGCTTTGACGTTGGCCAACATTGTATTAAACCGCTTAGAATCCTTTTTGAAGCCCATTTCTGTCAGCACTAGAGATTGTCTGATATCTAAGATGGAAAATTTTTAAAAAAATCACTCAAGAAATGACAGCTCACAGTGTGTAATATACAACTACTGCCTCCTGTAGAGCAGTTATAGAATCTCGCTGTGATGTTGCCTCCACCTAGTGGATTTGTTAAATACTGCAACATCAAAGCCTGAAGTGATGATCAGTATTCACCTTCCTGTCCAGACACCTTGATGGGGACTCCATTGCAAAATGCTCCTTTCCCTTTCCGTGCTGTGTACATCTTGTCCTCGATGCAACTGTAGACGATCCCAAACTCTATCTGAGACCAGAGATGCAGCACAGAAAACAGAGGAGGTTCATGCGGTGTGGGTGGAAAGCTAAAAATAACAGCCGTATAAATAGAGAAAGCTGGTACTTATCAGACGTTCACTGGGTGATTGGGGCAATTACCATGTTAATGATTGTAATAATTAAGACATTACAGTGTCATTTACACGTGGAACATCACAAATTATATGAATCACAAACAATAAAGCCTACCTCTTTCTTCACTGTGAAGCCGATTGAAACAGACACAAATGGGAACCTGTGCAAAAAGAAGAAAAAAAAAATCACAATATAAAGCATTCATTTAATGAACTCCCTTTAGGTTTAAGCTCAGAGGAGTCAGTTTCTATTATCAGTTCAGTTTCATCGAGGTTGTCTAATTATCCCTGATAGAGAGGACATTCCATGGGGGAACCTAATTAAAAGATAAAAACGGTTTAAGAGCGACAAAGATAAAACAAACGCAGGTTTCTCAGTGGTTCATACAGTACTTCAGTGCAGGTAGTACCTGTGAACAAAGTTGGTGGTTCCATCGATAGGGTCGATGATCCATGTGGGATTGTCAGTAAGAACACTGGGGGCGCCTGCTGCTACTGATTCCTCCCCTATGAAGCTTCAAAATCACAAAATAGGAAAAAGACAGAAAAAAATAAGTTATTTTTAGGCTTGATGTGACTGTTAAACCAGCTGTATAATTAATGACATCATTGCATTTGATGCTCTCAACCTGCTATGTTTACGTTCACCTTTTTATTTATAGTTTCCACTAGTCTGGATGTATAGCCGTAGCTACCAAAGGTCATGTTCTCAGTATTTATTTTTATGTGATTTTGGGTGCTCTACATTTTGCAGTTAAACTTGTGGATATTTGACAGGCTCATGCCAGTATTTTAAAACTTTGTATATTTAAATTTGACTACTTTTAGGCCAAGAATTTTATTCCTGATAACGTAGAGAAGGCTTTGCAACTGTATTTTGGTCTTCATATTTAGCAGTTAACTGCACAAATAAAAAAATATATATATGTAGTCTTAATTTTTGGTGTCTAATAATTTCTTGTTTTTTTTGTGAAGAACAGCTCATGACCTCCATATATCTAAATTATAGGCTGCAGGTCTGCCTGGAGAAGTGATAAGAGCAAGAGTGTGACCTTGCTCGATAATACTTCCAATTATAGAAAATGATCATCTACGTTGCAAACAAGACATATAAAATGAATAGAATCATAAAAATGCATTAAAAACTTAATACATTTTAAAAACAGCATGACAACAGAAACCAAACTTTAAGCAACTGAGTAAAAATTCATTCATCGTCCCTGATAAAACATTCTTCCATTCATGTGTGATCAAGCAGTCAGTGACTATAACACCTCTCTTGTCCATATTAGCCAGTGAAGTACCTATGTGTGGGGTACTTTTCCTTGATGGAAGAAATAATGAGCTGTTCCACTTTCTGGTCTGTCTCGGTCACCAGGTCGACTGGTGAGCTCTTCTGCATGACGGCGATGTCCTTCTGGAGCGCCTCGCGGATCATCTGGCAGGAGCACAATGACAAAACCCAGCGAGGGGATTTTTTGGATGACTGACTACATCTGCTACAGTAATTAGCCTAGTATGTTGTGTATTATGGTTTCATATTGTTGGCAATGATGCGTCAGAGATGATTGGGTGTAAGCTCTAAAGCTTTAATATATTTTGTCTGTTGTCTTTATAGTGTTTATTACACATTAATGCAACTGTCCTTAGAAATCATGCGCAGTCTGTACAAAGAAAGTATCATTATAAAGATTTCTTGAATATGGCTGGATGACAAATTAATTTTCCACACTAACAATGATAACCTTTTAAAGAGAGTAACATATAAATTTGTGTTTTTCCTTTTGTTTTAAGAAATGCTTTCCCTTTGTAGCAAGAAACAGTCTTGTTCAGTCTATATTTTAATCTGTTCTGAATTATGGTGACACATGTTGAATCACAAACTCATCATTGTAATTCATACATGTTAACTGGATGGACCTCACTGGGAATACAGACGATGACTCATATGTGCCTTTTCATCTTTATCACCATTGTTGTTAAACACCCCGCCAGCTCTTTGAAATACTTGCAAACAGCTATTGAACCAGGATAATCTTCATACTACACACCCTCAACCTGGAATAACATAACTTCATATGTAAATACTGTCTTCATACCAGGCATTCAAGCTCTTTTATGCCTCTTTATCCCATGTTAATATGCTACAATTTATATGTAAATTTCAATGTACTTTTATGTGACTTCTATGGTGCCATTTTGGTCAGGATCTCAACAGAGATATTGTAACTCAAGAGATTTCTTGTTTATATGAGTTAAACAAATAAATCTGAGATAAAACTGACTGATTTATTACTGTATCATGACCAGTTGCTGTACTATAAACAAAGGGTATGCAAAACCTAATTCATAGCTAATATTGTGCAACTTTTCAACCCAGAATAAGGTGATTTCCAGGCCAAAATCCGCTGTTATATGAATTTCTCACCTCCCCAGCCCGTTTGGTGACCTCCACACAGTGGTCCATGCACTCTTGCCAAGGATCACTCATGTTGATATCAAGGAGGAGCAGAAATATTCACAAATACGGACTAGCAGATACCTGTGAGCAAGACACAAGACATTCACAGTAGCATGCTGTTATAAAAGCAGTTGCAGATACAACAACTGGTGAGCTAGTGGCTGGAAAAAACTAGGTCAAATAATTAGGAAGAAAGCATATCTGTTAGATGAGAGTGCGGAAGCCTTGATGCTACTTTCAAAGTGCAAAGCTAAACTAGCCGCTATGCTAATCACCTTTTAAGGGGTAAATGACGAATAAACGAGCGCTGAGCTTAATGACAACAACGGCTACAGACCTACAATGATCTGTTCTGTCAGGCAGCTTTGTATTAACTCTTAATTTACTTCGTAGAGAGCTCTTAAACGAATATGAATGAACTAATGCTAACTCACCCCGCCTACACACACTGATTGACTTCTCAGTGTTAACCCTGAGTGGGTGGGACTAAAGGGAACGCTCCCTCTCATTGGTCAATCCATACCACTGGGTCTGAATTCGCCGCTCTGATTGGGTGGAATACTGTCATTTCTTCTTAAAGGAATGCACTGACAGAAGTGTGAGCATGATGGAAGTTAGTAGAAACAACTAACCTGCAGAGAAGGAGAGGCCGCAACTATGGATGATTTACTCAAGTGTAAGTTTTTATATCCTCTTAGATTTTATGGACACTCATAAACATGGGTCTTATAAATCTGTAGGTGCATATCTCACAGCCCAAGTGTCACATTCACGCACTGAATGGCTGCAACTAACGATTATTATCGAGTCATTATCTAGTAATCTGCCGATTATTTTCTCTAATAATCGATTTATCAACCTGTCTATAATATGTCAGAGAATAATGAGAAATGCACATTATAATTCATTCCTATTACACAGATAAGCACCAAATCACCACATCTGAGAAGCTGCAACTGGCAATTTTTCTGGCATTTGTGCTCAAAAAATGTCTAAAATGATTTTTCTTTATCAAAAATAGTTGCTGATTAATTTTACATCGATTACTTGACTAATCCTTGCAGCGCTACACACATTAAACCTTTGCCTGTTTCCAAAGTGGACACAAAATTATTTTCCACACAGATGGGCAAGACAGAACAAACAGGAAAACAGGATTAATCTATTCATGTAAGTATGTACATGTTTACAGGAAGAGAATATGATTTATATAACAATGTGGCTTAGGAGTGATCTGCTGTGGGCACTGTTGACTAAAAAGTGCCTCCTTTGTGGACCACAAAGCAGGAACTCTGTCGATTTACAGCATCTCTGACTCACTGGTTCTCATTCTCGATTAATCAACTATTAAATTAATCACCAACTATTTTGATAATGACTCATAATGACTTATCATTATGAGTCATTTTTCAAAAAAACAAACAAAAAAAAAAAGGATAAAATTATCTGGTTCCAGCTTCTTAAATGTCAATATGTTCTGGTTTCTTTAGTCCTCTATGACTAATATCTTCGGGTTGTGGACTGTTGGTTCCGGATAAAAGCTTTGTGAAACAGTGATCAACATTTTTCTCCATTTTCTGGGATATTATAGACCAAATGACTAATCAATTAATCAAGAAAATAATAGACAGATTAATCAATAAAATGAAATAATTGTCAGTTGCAGCCTTAAACATGACTATTTTGGTATTGTCAGTATTTGCATGCTTACAGGAGGAAGTAGAGAATATGATTTATATATAAATGTGGCTTAGAAATTATCTGAGGTAGTCCAGCTGTGCTGGAGTTTCCTGTTTTGACTCTAGCTTCTCTTTCTGGAACAAAAAATAATATATTGACTTAACAGTGCCTCCTTCTTCAAGGATGGGAACATAACTGGATCACAAGACAGTGAGTCAGTGGCTCTCATCCACACAGCTCAAAACACATTCACTGAGCCTCTTTATGAGGTCACCTGAAAGGTCATAAATGGCTAACATACAGGAATTTGACCATCAAACCTGTGATCATTTGTTTTTGTAGATAATAATAAATATACGAACCCGCTTCAGTCCAGAAGGTGGCAGCAGCAACACTGTTGTCTGCATTTCTGTAACATATAAAATCATACACAGATACAGTATGTTGGCAGCCTCTGCAGAGGCCTGGAAGTCAAAAAGTAGCCTGTGTTGTTTTAATGTTCAGTTGAGAATGCAATGTCAAAACATGTTCCCAAATACCTGATATTACTTTATAAGCAGATTCTGCTATGAGATTACTTGTAATTTGTGTATTAAGCCTTTGCATATAATTTAAACACTTTTCAGGTTACCTTTGGTCATTTTTGTCAAGTGAAATACAAGACATTTGCTAGATCCAGCTTCACAAATAGGAGGATTTTTTTTTTATTTTTCTGCATTTCCTGAATCATTTTGTCACAAGAACACTTTCAGGAGTCATCACATAGGGCTTGGGTAACTTGTGATAGGTACTTGTTATAATTCTTTGTTAGTTGTAGCTATAAACAATGGTATTAAAGGCTTATGGATTACTTTAGGTGTCAGTTTTTTCATTATTGTTGGATAAATAGAGTGCAGTGCAGCACAGTGCAATGCTCATGGCACTTCAGCTCGACACATGTTACACTACCTACAGATTACTCTGTTCATAGTGACTAATTCCCACTTACAGTACAGATTTCACTCTACATCTCCTGGGAGAGAAACTTACAAATTAAAAACCCCTTGAAATGAGAGTGACACATCGCAAAATAACACCATCCTCAATGACGGGAGAAATTAAGTCAGAGAAAGGGCAGTGAGAATAAATTGTGGTCCCTTGAGCAATCAGTGGAGTGTGTCTGCATACAAATGACTTATGACAGCTTCATCAGGTATAACACATTCTTGTATTAATGTAATCCAACCTGCTTTTATATTTTCACATCCTTCTCATCATGTTTGACCTGATGACCGAAGAGTTATTAGTGCTGTAAGAGTATACTAAATGCTTGACTTTTCCCTATTTGCTGTAATATGAAGAAGAATACCTTTTGGGAGCAGACTTAATTATCAATAGAGAGCACACATTTGGTTTGGAGACTTGATAATCAAATGACGTCTGAGACAACTCTTCGATCAAACATATGCCAATTTGTGTCCTTTCCACCTCCTGACCCCTGCTGATGTGACCCCTCCCGACTTGCCCCTGGCAAACCTTGATCTTGTATGTAAATGCCGTCCCCTCCTATCTCTTGTTACCATTTGTTGGTCACCCTCCTGACCTCTACTGATCTGAGCCCTCCCGACTTGCCCCTGGCAAACCTTGATCTTGTATGGAATGATTTACTCCACTTTATATGTGTGTATAATACAGTACTGTCTATTGTTGACTTAGATTGGTGCATTTGGAAATTACCTTTTGAGACTTGCTTTAGCAGACATGAAATAGTTAAATGTGGCACAAAAGGAAGCAGTATTTAGATAAAGTCAATTTTCCCTTTGTTAAATACACACGTCAAACTTCCTGTAATGGAAAGATGTTGGTTCTACCTCCAAGAAAAACACATATTGTACAATAAAGGGGAATTATTATGATTGCAAGAAAGCCTACATATTTCAGTTTGTCAATACACCGGTGAAGAATGTGTGTGAAAAGAGTGCTTCAAATCTGCTTTCTTGAGCTCTTGTTTTAAGGTCTGAGTAAGATTTAGGCTTCGTCCAACATTTCTCTTTGGCTCCGTTCAGCTACTTAACCTAAGAGAATTTTTTGCCAATAAGCTCGGGCAGCCCTGTGGAGACTCTCTGTCCTCTTGTTCAAACTGCTAAGGATGCAATTAGCTTTAAATACATGAGGGCACAGTCTCATCTATACGCTGTAAGCACTTAATGAGGTGTTCTGGCAACCGTTCAGCATACATTTAATCTAATTCCTCTATATAGAACAATGGTTTTTGCATTATGTGCAGACAATATAATGAGAATCCCAATTAGCCAATCACCACAAAGTATTATGAGAGTCATTTTTTTGTACATTTGATGGCTGAGAGTCTCTCTTGGCTCTTGGACTCTGTACCATCTTCTAGTGATTATTACATATTTAAAAACCAGTGTTAAATGCTGTGCAAGCCCAAGATAGGATTTTGTCGTTAAATCGGTTATTATTCAGCAAGATAATAAATTTTTAAAATGCAGGATGTGCCCCCCTCACAGCCACCACTTACACATATGTCTTGTTGCCAACAGTCCTGCCCCTTTTGGCAAACTGTTTATATTTTTAAAACACCAGACGTTAGTGATGAAATGTGTCATTTCCTCAGTTTTTGTGTTTTGTGTTTCCATGGGTTATCGTACTGTATGGGGCATGTGGGCAAATGAATCACCAGACAGCTTCTCCCTTAGGCCGGTCACTGTAATTTTTATTATGTACAAAGTAGATACATAACTCCTCCCGAGTTTACACAAAATTCATTCAGCTGTCTGACACAAAGGAAGAAAATGAGTTAGGAAACAGGAGATATTGTGTGCTCTGCTTCAGTTTCATGGAGGGAACCAAAAGATAAAAGTGATAAGTTAAAAGAAGGTATTTAAACACCCTATTATTGACATTTGGTATTACCAATCAGCACAATAACACCCCAACCCAACATCCATACAGATATAAGAGATGTAAATTACTTAAAAACGTACATCTGTCACACTTGAATGAATTCTAACAATGTTTTTTTTCATGTGCTCTTGTATGTTTTGCCAGTAAAACTTTCTACTTCTGAGCATTTCACACAAAATGAATGCTTTACACAATACGTCATAGCAGCTGGCAATAGAGTGAGGTTGCATATCACCTCACATATAAATGAATGGATAGATTTGTATTATGTGGCATGTCAAGTGGTGGAAAAAGTAAAGGTATAGAATTATTTGCAGTAAAATTTCAAAAAAATCAAAGTTCATTGATACGTTCAGACCTTTATTTAAGCCTCAAAATCATTGAGGTTTCTCTCATTTGCGATGATATAGAGATACATAGTTAAAAAGAAAATACACAGAGTTAAATAGATCAAAAGAGGACAATACTCAGTGAAAACAATCACACACTGAAGTGAAGTGGTTTGAGATCATAGTCTTGAATTGTCCAGGGTTAGCAAGAGCATCTTGAGGATGTGTTGAAGATAATTCCATGTGTCTAAAGGCAGTTCAGAATAAGCCTGTGGGACTTGAAGTATAAGACAGTTTGTAGGGCGAGTTCGGGAGGGTCCTGTAGTCCAATCCAGCATAGATGTTATATAGAGTGGGAAATGTGCCTACTGTAGCAGAACTGTCACATTATTGCACAAACCTGTAAGAAGTAGCAGTTGGTCCTACTTCATACAGCGGGTGCACCTTTAAAAAGGGGAAGATAATATGTAAGAATGCAGACATTTTCATACTACATTCTAATTGTATACAATATACTGTTTTTATGCTGGTAGTATAAGAAATCAATATGCTAAACTGTTTTATAGTGACAGGAAATGATAAGATGTTTACACCCTTAAATGTCAATCACACTTCACTGCCAATAAACGGAACAAAGAGACAAAAAAATCTTTATTACAGTACTTCAGGTTCATTTATACCCTATTAACAGAGTTCATGTCATAATACAGTGTGTCCAGTTACACAAACAGCAATATTTTCTCCTCCAGCCCATGGTTCCACTTCCCAGAGAACAGCGCACACTCTGTGTTGGAAGATTCTTAATGGCACCATAATGGGAGTCATGTGGATCTACTCTCTGCAAAAAGGGGTTTGGAAAAAACCATCTCATCGACCTATGAAGACCAGCCTATCAGGCATGTCAAGCATTAGCCCTGAGAGGAGGACACACATCACATCACACCACAACAGGACTCAATTTGGGGAGAATTTTGACCTGAACTAAGCATCGAATGTCACAACCATGGAGCCATTTCTTGCAGTTTTGCCTTCAGTCTGGAAAATGGTGAGCATATGATTTCTCTCTGAATTACAAAGTTGGGCATGTGTTACAGCATGTGATATTTAATCACTGCATGCACTACTGTAATCTGTCATTGGTAAATATGTTAAAGTGATGCATATCTTTGAGTACGAACTCCCTAAAATGCTTGGAATTGTTGTCTAAAGTTCAGCCATCATCATCAGTTCAATCTCCTGCAGTGTATTTGAACATTTGAAAAGCTGCCAGAGTTGACAGCTCTGGAAAAAAACAAAAAAAACAAATGTGGGAGAAAGTTATGAACATGCAACATGATAATTTGACTTCAGTCTATCACATTGCAGTAAACAAACTGGCCTGGAGTCGCAGCTAAAACCGATACAGAATGTTTTGTTTTGCTGTATGAAAGCATACACAAACACACATGTTTTCTTAGGAGCAATGAGGTGGTCCGGGGTCCCCATATCACCATCATGACCAACCCTAAAACATCTGTGTCCTTTGTAATGGTCAGCGTGACAATATGTAAGTAATTCCTCCTGACATAAGCACATTTTTTCTTTCTTTCTTATGTTTTCATTTCTTTTCTTCCTTCTGTCCTTTTTATCTTTTGATGTGCCCCTCCCAAATGTGATAGATAATGTGCTCTTTCTTCTATCTTTGTGTCCGTTTCAAAGGGTTTATTATGCTTCTGCTCTGCCCCAGTCAACTGAGAGCCCAGCTCGGGACAACCCCCAACATAAAACACATTGTGGTTGGAAGGTGTTACAGTTACATGACTCTAGTTAACCCCACATTAAGGTAATGCACTGTACAATGATTTATAACATATCCAATCTATCATGTTTCTTTCTTTTTTTAGCAAACATCAGATGTGTGCATTCTAGTCACATGATTTGGACTAGAATGGGACTCAATTTACAAATTTGATGATTGCACAACTCAATTTTGACCGTAACACCAATGAGTAGAGCTGCAAGATTTGATTTTGTCCCAAAGCCTAAAGCAGGGGAATTTTGGCTTCATGTAATACAGCATATACAGTATACAGTATTCATGCCAGTGTTGAAGCCCACATAAGGGGCAATAACTCTTCTTTTTTAATGTGTTTAGCTTCGGTAGATAGAAAAAGAAACTGATACAGACATGGTTACTGTGGGACGAGGGCATGAATTGATCTGCTTTCTATAAAAAGACATTTCGTGTCATGGGAAATTCTAGTTTTTGTTTGCATGACTTAATTTATTATTGATAAGTTCAGTCATGTTTTCTTAGTTTTCTTTTGAAAATAGCTTATATTTCATTTTATGTGTAATTGCAGCACAGTTTTCACTTTTGTTGTGTATCACAAACTCTACAAAGAAGAATTGCTGTCAAGGCTATCCATGTATGATGATTTTAGAAAAATAAACAATTATGTGAGGCCTTTATGGATTAAATTCCAGTAATTTGATGCACTACTAACTATTATCCCGGTGTTTACATTTTGAAATGGCATTGAATTTAGTGGAGAACATCTTATCACTTAATAATAATAAAATTTATTCATATAGCATTTATCAAAACCTTTACAAGGCCGACATAAAAGGATAAATAAAATGCCAAATACACACACATTCCCACATATATACAGTACTGTGCAAAAGTTTTAAGCACCCCAGACATTTAGATTCTTATCCATTATGCAATACCATCACGGAGGTGTCTGATTGGTCCCAAATTTATTCATGATATGACAATTACCCCAAGCATACAGCTAGAGTCATAAAGAACTATTTTCAGCAACAAGAAGAATGATGAGTCCTGCAACAGATGGTACTGTTTGGCCCCCACAGAGCCCTGATCTCAACATCATGGAGTCAATCTGGGATTACATGAAGAAGCACCTGAGATGGCCTAAATAATAAATCCACAGAAGAACATTTTTTCTCCAGGGTGGTTACAACAACCTACCTGCAAGTTACCATGAAAAACTGAGTTAAAGTGAACCGAGGAGAACTGCTGCTGTTTTCAAAGCAAAGCGTGCTCTTAGCGAATATTGATTTCATTTAGGTTTCTGTTGTTCATTCAACTTTGTAAGAAGTTAATTGATAAATTAAAACAATTTATAGCACTATTTTTGTAAGCATTCTCACTTTACTTTTAGTGCCTAAAACTTTTGCACAGTACTGTATACATAGATAGATAGATAGATAGATAGATAGATAGATATACCATTAAGAACAAATGTAAAGAAATCAATCACTAAAGACTATAAGAAAGCCTTACATTAAAAGTGAGTTTTCGAAGCGATTTAAAAAAAGATACTGAAAGTCTGAGATTCTCGAACGGGTCATTGCGTAATAGTGGTGCCTTGACAGAAAAGGCTCTGTCTCCTTTAGTTCTCGACCTTGCATTAGGCACAGCCAGGAGGCTTTTGCCTGAGGACCTCAAACTGCGTGTAGGTTGACGAGGGGAGAGTAACTCGTAATGAGAAGGATTTTAAAGTCAATTCTAAAAGCAACTGACAGCCAGTGTAAGGACAATGAAAAATGAGTATATGGTCTCTTTTCCTGGTCTGTGTTAGACGTCTGGCTGCTGCATTTTGCACAATTTGTTGTCTGTGAATTGAATTCTGATTTCATGCCAGTTAAGAGGCGATTGCAGTAATCTAATCAGGAGGAAAATGGATTCAGTATCTTTAAAACTCAAAATTGAATGAATTCTGGCAATGTCCCTGAGATGGTAGAAGGAAGACTGGATAATTTTACTGATATGTATTTCAAAGTTGAAGTGGAGTTGAATATCACACCAAGGTTTTTGACAGAAGGCTTAAAGGGGGCATATTATGCACATGTCTAGGTCTGTATTTTCATTCTGCGGCTCTACTGGAATATCTTTGCATGATGTTAAGTTCGAAAAACTCCATATTTATCTTATACTGGCTCTGTATGCAGCCTCTCAATTCAGCCTCTGTTTCCCGTCCTTTACTCGAAATATAAACTTCTCAAATACATCTGTACATTTTCAAGCTTGAATCCGATCCGAAATATGATAGTGAAGAATGCAAAAACAACACAAAGAACAACATTAGCAACAAAGGTTACAGAAGGGATGTGTGTGAGCATGCATGATCTGCCGTCAGTTCAATGGGGAAGTAGAGGTAACTTTGCAAACGGAGCGTTCAGAGCTTTTGACTGAAATCACAATAAACATGTCTTGTTTGAGATATTAAAACCAGTGATGGCTGGTTTTGTGGATGCAGATGGTTAGGACCAATGATAAGAATTTCTGTTTTGTCAGCTGAAGAAAGTTTGTAGACATCCTAGCTTTTATATCTGCCAAACAGTTTCTTAAGGTAGAAATGCTAGTGGGATTGTCAGGCTTCACCGGTATATACATCTGTGTGTCGTCTGCATAAAAGTGGAATGGGATGTGATGCCTGCGAATGATGTAAGCAAGTGGGAGCGCTTATAGTGAGAACAGTGATGGTCCAAGGATGGACCATTGGCACACTCCAAGATTTAAGTACCGTCACCAACATCTGTTTGATAAATAGGAAACCATTTCAAGGCTGTTCCAGATCTGCCATTCCAGTGCTGAAGTATATTACTTAGTATACTGTGCTCAAACAACATGTGCTCATCCAACAATATGAGGATGGAGGATTTACCTTTGTCCATAGTGCTTAAAAGATCATTTGTTAACCCAGTAAGCGCAGTCTCAGGGCTGTGGTACTAACTAAAACTTTTCATAAATTTGGTTACCTTTCAGGGATTTCAGACTTGTTTAAGCCCTGAAACTTACAGGTGACTTTACACCTAATGACAATACATCAAAAACATTTAGAAAAATTACATTTTTAAGTGTATCCTATTTTTATGTGTAGGTATGACTGTGAGGAGATCTGGAGACAGTTTGAGGAGGCGGTTGTCCATCAGTCTTCTTGTAATGTAACAGTGGAGGATTATCATCAGATGTTTCATGTAATACCACAAACCTGGGTTTGTGATAGGGTGAGCAAGACTGGGATTTTAGCTCCAAAATGTCATATATGTTCATAACTTATACATCATTATAATAGGAAAATCTTTGAGTTAAGCTGCTTTATATTTCCCTTCCTGTCCTTCTCTTCTGTCTAGTTCCTCTTCTGGAGTAAAACAAGGACACTGATGCACAGCTATGCAGCTGTTGTACCTGACTTCTGGACACTGGAGGACACACTGGTTGGCTACATGTTCAACGACCTCATCTGGTGTGGCCAAAAGAAGGACTTAGGTAGATTTTTCTTGTGTTAACAAGACAGAGACAATAACAATAACTCAAAACTCAAATATAAAGTCTGTACTAGTTAAATAAATGCCCCTGAAAAAAGGCAGGATAGCAGCAACTCAGTGGTTTCCAACCTCTTTGACTTTTGACCCCTTACAGTAAAATAAAGCAGTGTCTACTTCACAAGTTGCATGATTGGTGAGCAGTTTTTCCAGAGAAAGATGGTCTCCTCGAAACATTTTCACAAAAAAAAAAGCAAACACTAGAGAAAAGTCTGAAAAAAGAGTAAATAAATTATGTTGCAGAGCAACAATTTTCTTCTTTCCTGTGAAACTAGTTATCTTACGACTCCGTTGGGGTCTTGACTGTCAGGTTGGGAACCACTGTAGTACCTCAATCATGATGTAAAAATTCCAGTAAATCAATTTTTTTATGATCAAGTTTTGTGATATGGGGTACCAAAAGGGAAACAACTAAGTACACTTATTTAGATAAAACACAGAAAACTAAACACAAATTAAGTAAAAGAAAATATTAAAATGAGTAAGTTATTTACTATCACTTTCTTATTTTTGGCTGATTTGAAATATAACTAATATCGCCTACTAATGTTAAGGATATGGTTTTTGTTTTCATGCAGAGCATTATTTTTTACTCATTATTATTATTAATCACATAGAGTTCTCTATTAACACTAGGAAGCACTATAAGATACTGAAAGACACAGTACATCACAATCACTATATGTAACATATTATACAAATATTACAGTAGTAATATGTGTAGAGATTTACAGTGTATAGATTTAAAGCTGCTATAATCATTTTAAAATATTAACAATGGATCAAATGATTTTATGTAATGTTAAAGGACTGGTTCCCTTTAGCTCTCTGGAGCTTTTTAATGTCTTTCAGCTCATTGATATTGTTTTACAGCTTGCACCTTTACTGTTTTGGTTTACTCTCACTGCTCTCATCAGCATCATTTCCAGCTGCAACAGGTCACTGTTCTCAGCAAAAAAGCCCTAAAAACCCACTGTACACTACCTGCTCTGAAGTTAGAGAGTACCTGGTGAACATGGTGGATCATTTCCTTCAGGAGACGGTGGAGACCAATAACAGAGCCAAAAGGAGAATGAATATTGGGCTTAACATTTGTCAGGATGCCAGAAACACGACTCCAAATGAATGATAATGTTGCTGCGTATCTGCTGGATGAGTAAATATGCACGTGTTTGCTATTGAGTTTGAGAGTGCTGTGTTTACAGCTCGTTTCTATTGCTCCCAAGAAGAAGATCACTTGGTAGCACCGGGATTTAAATGAGACATCATGTTCACGCAGCTGTGCTCCCAAATGTCTTATAGTTCCTTTGGCATTAAGTAATATATGTAGTGAGTGATGAACCTACCAGCTGCAGGTCCTTGCATCCCAGTATCTATACAATCACCTAAACATGTTTTTTTCACTATTCACTCATGTTTAATTTGATTATTTTCAAAATAATTGCTTCTTTTAACTGACAGTTGTGAATTTTGACACACAGGTTTTGATTTCAGCTCTTGTCCAGAGTGGTCAGCATGCAGAAATCATCCGGTGTATTCCTTGTGGAGGCAAGCCTCACAAAATGTGAGTTTATTGTCCAAACTGCAGAATAGTGTCAGCACCATTCTCCAGCATCCACACACCTTTGTTCATCATTTATATGCAACATACCATACTAAAATCAGCTCTGGAATATTGCTCCCATGTGACTTTCTTCATCCATTTGTTAGTTTGCGGAGATGGCATGTGGCAACGTCACTGTATTACTGAACGGGTCTATTGACAACGCCTTCAATAGGAAAAGGTAAAAAAGGAAAAAGAATTAAGTATTTTGGCGTTAGTGTTTGTTTGCGTATTGTTTGTGTAATATAATCTTCTTTTATATCTTACAGCATGTTTGGAAGCGTTGAACTGGACTGTCTGAATCCAAAAAGGGTGAATTATGTCAACATAAAGGTGGTGACAAATCTAGAGGGACCCTTTATGTGAGGATAAAATCAGCATATATTTTGCATTACATGAAAATGTTGGATTTCTTCTAAGAACTATCATATAAAATTGTGTCATTCACTAAAGCCTTACAGATCAGCATTAGTAACAACTTTTGGGTTGCAAGGTTGTGAAAAATTTTCTCTAACGCAACAATTCCCAACCTGGGGGTCAACACCCCCAAATGTGAGGGGTCATGAGATGATTAACAGGATAGGACAACAGATATATATGTATAAATTTTATTTTTATTTTTTTAAAACAAAATTGTTTACTTTTTTTAACCTTTCTTCTAATATTTTTTGTGAATTACTGTGTAATTTTATCTCATCAAACCTCTAAAAGGTATTCAAATAAAACAAGGTAAATAAATCCTAAAAGGTACTTGTTTTCCCTCTGCTACAGAGAATCATGTAGACAAGGATCCATTGTAGACTTGATCCAAATCCTCCAGTCCAGAGGTTTCCGCTGGACCTGCACAGACAACGACCAGTAAGTGACATGTTACATAAATAGATAGATTTATCCAGATGTTGTTTACGACATGATAATGAACATCTGATGTAAGTACTCTGGAGTAACAGAAATGATATTTGTCCACAGGACCTTGACGATCCTTCAGTGTGTCCAGAACCCCAAACACTCCTCCTGCCAGACATTTGCAAACAGCCTGTTTCACAGAAAGATCACATTCAACTGAGTACCCTACGTCTGATATTGTTATTTTTTAGTCTTTAACGTATAGTGATTTTATTTTAACATGGTTTTTAATGTAAATAAAGGTATAATCTGATATGAAACAGACTGTTAACGCTGTCATTTTTAGAGGAACATCGGAAACTGCTAAAATGACTTCCTTAGAGTGCATTTTTTATACGCCACTTTTTTTTAATTGATCCCATTTCATTAGCAGATTAAGTAGACATACAGAGTCTCTTAGAGTGCAGTTGGTCTGTTTTCTGAAGCCAAAAGCTCAGCAAAGCAAAATATCAGGCTTTAACAGAGGTTCCTGTCATGAAAAGGGCCCCTCTATGAAAAAAAATCTAGTATTTCAGTTTTGTGCTTAAATTACCACCCAACAAATCTGGGGGCAGTTATACTAGCGTTGAACAAAACTGTTCACGTTTCACAGAGTTGGATGAACTGGGGTTAATTGGGGGTCACCAGTTGATTTTTTTTTATCTGAAGCACTGTAGCAGGTTGTTGCTGTTGTGTTAAGTCCAAAGGTTAAAATGTTATTGCCCTTGTGTAATATTTTAAACAGTTTGAAATCAGATATCTGTGTTTGTTTGGCTTCATTTCACAATTGGAATAATAACATTTATTCACATGTTGGTTCCCTGGCAAACATTTACTTTAAAGCGCTCATATTTCATGAATATAGCTGTAAAACATCCATACTGGTATAGCAAGAGCAAGAAACATCCACCAAAATGATACCTGAGTTATTGTGTCGTTAAGTCATTATATGTCCCGTAAAACAGGTTCACTGGAAAGTCAACCTTTACTTTTGATCCTCCTCACCAGACTCAACGACCTGCGGCATTTCTCATCATAAATGAACTACTCAGATTGTAGCCTCTAACTATCTTTCAACATAAATGAATTTCACACAGCTACCGTAACGGTTCCCTGGTTTAAATATTTATTATTAATTTATTTGCCTTCTGGCATAGAAAAAAGAGCAACAGTTTCCAATTTGAAAGCACAAAGTCGAGAGAAAGGCAAACATTAGTGAATGGAAGGAAAGAAATGTACTTTTATGCTTTCTGAATGACGTCCATACTGAAGTTCAGTTCAGCCAGACAGGATACACTTAACTCACCAGTGCTTCTTTTATCTTGGAATTTGGATTTTTAGCAATCTGGAGAGAGCAATTAAGTTTGACTTTAACTGTATTGTAAATTTATGTAGTATTTTTTCCATGCACCTTCTTTTTATTCTTTTGTTCCTGTGTGTATTGATGGTTTATAGGGAAATAAAATTTACAGAAAATATAAATGAACAATCTGAATAAATGAAATATGAATAGTACAATTATTCCAGTTGTTTTTAGTTTCTTTTGGGGGGGGGGGTGCAATGGTTGCAATGGGGTTGGAGACTCAGAATTTCGCTTGACTTCAGTATTCTGGATATGGTCCTTCTCTCTGCTTGTACCAAACTATTGCAGCTAATTTCAAGTGACTTAATTGAAAGTTAGATTTACTAGTTATTTTTCTCCTGACAGCAATTCGATTCCTGATTGGAGCGGAGCGTAGCCACGAGCCAGTGCACGCGCGCACACGCTTGTTGTCCCCTCCATAAATAGTTCAGTCCGTCTCAGCGCGAGCAACGCTCTGAACAAACAACTGTACGACAGCCAAAGTTTCCCGAAGTTTTTCTTATTATTACTAGTAATATTTTAATAACTTCTAATAAATGGAGGGTGAATGCCGTCGAGGGAAGGAGAAGAAGCGGAGGAGACGCTGCATTATTTTTTGTGTTGTCGCTGTCTTGCTTGTGTTTATTATCTTGGCCGTGGTGTTGGGACTGACGCTGCGTGGCAAGACACTTCACACTTCAGACACACTTCAGGGAACATTTATTGCCAGGTGTGAAAAGTTCTCCGGGTAAGTGCTGTGCATATTTAAAAGCTTATCCAGGTCTAAACTTTACTTTCTCACATAACCTGCAGGGATACTATGATACTTGACTATGCCCGGTTGTGCCGGCCGGCTGGCGCCTGTCTGTTTACTTGTTCCTCCTCCGGTTATTGATTAATGACTCCACATTGCCGGTGTCTTACCGTATCCTGTACTCAAACAGGTGAAAAGTCTCATTGAGATTAAAATCTCTTTTTCACGTGTGACCTGGAAAAGAGAGCACCATAAACACTGTTACAACATTAACAACAAAATCATACGAATACAAGTGTTTTGTATGTGTTAGCCCTGTAACACAGTGGCTCTCAAACTTTATCAAGCCAAGGACCCCCTAAACTGACACTAATCAGACCACGGACCCCCATCTGATAACATTTTTGCTTTTAGATGCTTTATTACAGAAAGTGTATGAAACCATGACCCAAATAGTCATACATTCTGTCACTGTGTTACTTATGGATGGAATTACAATGAAAATAAATGATTCCCCTTTTTGCTGGGGTCCCCCTGGAACCTTCTCAAGGACCCCTGGGGGTCCCCAGACCCCACTTTAAGAACCACTGCTGTAATAGACTGTGTGACGACCTGTGCAGGCCTCTCACCCAATAGGCCTATGAGCGGGTATAGAAATATGGATGGATGGTATGTTAACATCAGTGGAACAAACATAGATGTCGAAGTTGTGATTTGATGAATGAGAGTTATTAGAGTGAATGTGGGAGCAATTTTGGCAGGTACCAATTACTCACTTTTCTTTGAGAAAGTATTCTAATAAGAGCTACTATATAGAAAGCTTCAGGGAATCAGTCAGCAATAAAAAAAATATCCAGATAATAAATCTGATGTTAAAGTTGGAGTTTAGTTTAAGATTATGGTACTCCAGTCAGTGTTTAACTGACCAGCCTCCTCTCAGCAGGTGTCAAATGGACATACATGTCATTATAATACAGTTTCTGTATTATCTGAAGCACGTTTTTCAACAGTATGCATTGTAATAAAGCCATTCTAACTGATAATATGCACTGTACATACTGCGTAGGATGCTTCTCAGCCATAACACTGTATTCTTTTGTGTAGTACTTTCTTTACACTTAACGGAGGGAGGAAATTTGTAGGTCAATAGTAAGTAAAGTAGAGCATGTTGGGCATGAATTGTTCACATCTATTCTAAAAACAAGTACTAAAATTGCTGCAGTTTGCATCAAAATGAGGCTGATCCACCTCCTCTATCATTTATTTTTCAGATACGACTGTCAAAAGATATGGGGAGTATTTCAGCAGGCCTATGTAGGACGGGACCCTTGTAATGTACCAGTGGAAGAATATAACCCTCTCATTGATGCAGCCCCCTTCAAACCTGCATGCAACAGAGTAAATATCATTCATCACAGGACTGTCTGTGCGACAGGTGCTCATTATCCAGACATAATCTTTTAGTAACTCAGATTGATACGTTTAACGATGTGATATCAACTGTCTTTGGGATAGATGATGTTCTGGAGCAAAACAAAGGATGTCGTCCACGATTTCACTGAGAAGAGAGATTGTTTTGGGACTCTGGAGGAAACTCTGTTGGGATCTGTGCTGGATGGTCTGACCTGGTGTGGAAAGGAGGGCAGCAGCGGTAAGACTCTTCAGATGCTGTGCGATTGACAACCTCATAATTTGGCCGAGTTTAGTTTATTTACTTGCAAAATGTAGCGAGGTAGATCAGTAAAATGAACAAAAATGAAGAGTAGTTGCAGTTATTGAACTCTATATGTAAAGTTGTACAAGTTGACATCATGCAAAAGACCGTGAATGCTCTTTGTGTGTGTTGCATGCGTCTGTAACATGATAGCATGGTAATAAACACCATACCAGTCATAATTGTTGATACTTTTAGTTTTTTATTATCCAATATCACATTGGCTCAGTGGGTTTTACAGCCTCACAACAGTTTTCAACCAAGCCCAAGATCTCTGAGAAGACAAGGAAAAACTTCTTAAATAACCTACCACATGAGGAAGGAAGTTAAACCTGTAGAGAGGAAACTCAAAAACCTGAACAACTAGCTGTGAAAAGTTAGCTTTCTATCATTTCAAGACAGCCAAATAAAGATTTCCATATCAGGGGAAGGTATGATGCAATTTTCTTGTGTTGGTATCGAGAGTGTCCTCACCTTTACAGTAATTGTGTGGTAAGACTGAAAAGCATTAGCCAGGTTCTGTGACGGCACTCATCCAGAAGCTGATGGCCTTTTGAAAGGAATAGTTGGACATTTTGGGAAATGTAATTATTTGGTTTCTTGCTGAGAGTTCGATGAGAAGATCAATGGCACTTTAATGTCTGTATATTCAGTAGGGAAGCTACCAGAAGTAGCCAGTTAGCTTAGCTTAGCATAAAGACTGAAAACAGGGGAAACAGGTTACTTGGCAACCTCCCAATGACAACATTTACAAAATAAACAAATGAGATACATAACATAAGATTAACATAATATTTAATTGCCCTTTTATTGCCGGATCCAGGTCAGCTGTTTATACTTGTATTCAGTCTATATGCAAAGCTAAGCTAAACAGCTGCTGGCTGTGGCTTCATATTTACAAGGGTAATATCTGGCTGTTTAACTGCTATAAATGCTCGACTGTGGTCACCAGCTAGTCACTAAGTCTGTCTATCTGTCGTTTGGTGCTGAGCAGGTAATGTAAAGCGGGTTTTTAAAGCTTTTTCTCTGAAAACAGCTGCCTGCTGTGGCTGAAAACGACACTATGAGCTAAACCATGAGCCGAAACTCAGTGTAAAGCTCTGCAAAGTCGAGAGGAGCTGCAGATTTGGATGATAATTCTCTGTAGGTTGATCACTACGAGCCACGCCTCTTACATTGTCACATTGTTTTCACTTACATACAGTATCAATATAAAAATATAGGTTATAACCCATTTAACCCCTAAAGCAGCAGAGATGTTCAGGTTATGTTATGTTAATATGTACACAAGGGTACACATAATAATTGGCTTATCTTTGTGGGAATGCTTATTTTCATTATTTATTATTCTGTTTGTGTGTGTGTTGTTCTAGAAACATTCACTACTGGCTGCCCAAGATGGACAGACTGTGAAAACAACCCTGTTCGCTCATTTTGGAACAGAGCCTCAGCTGGAGTAAGCTCTCAACAGGAATTCACTAGTTTTGCTCACAAATACAACAGTTTTGGGTTCATGCGATGTGTCGATATAATATCTCTATATAATATATTCAACATGTCGAACATAAGGTGAAGCAAATCTCTCCTGAACATAAATGATTATGATGGAGCGGAGCGAGACAAAGGTCACCCTGGCTGGTTCTTTTATCAATGAGGCTTTGTGTCGGTCTCCATGGAGCCACACTGCATAGTTGTCTCCTGAGCAGCAGCGGCCCACTCATTCAGAGGAGCCCTCACAGTTTCACATTAGCTGCTGCTTTAGGGAAGTACAGCTGCTACATGGTGAGGAATGAGCTGATGGGGCAAATCTGACCTTACATCACTTTAGAAAGTTTAAATGATTACAGGTGTTGCCTCAATTGCGCAAGAAGACAAAAAGTGCAGAAGTGTTTTTTTGTGCAGAGTGCAAGATGTGCAGCAGCTCACAGATTCTGATATTCAGTGCTTTAATAGACACACAGCATATCTATAAAAATATAAACTGATGTATTTTAAAGAATAACTTCAAACTGAAAAACATTGGTTCAATAGGTTTGAGTCTGATGCACCTGTAACTACACCTGACAGTGATGTCAGGTTGTACGTTTCTACATTCCCTGCAGAAAAATGACAAATTCAACCACTGGAGGTCAGCAAAAACAAGATTCTGAGCTGTTGATAAGTTACTCTTGCAAGTCAGTTGCTGCTGGCCTTTGTCCAGCACTAGTTAACTGCTGCACTGTGTCCTTACCAGTGGTTCCACTTGTCAACTACTCAACTAGTCAGTGAAGACAGTGGAAAGGCTTAAAGGTGTATCATACTTGCAATGTGTTCCTGTGCACCTACTCATTGTTCTCTTTCTGCAATATTTCATTGTGTGGAAAGTCTGTAGATCAACCTGGTTGTTTTACAAACTACCATCAGTGTGAGTGACTTTTATGTTGGCAGTATTTTTTTATGCACCACCTGTTTATTTAATCCTATTTATTATCCTGCTTTACTGCTGGAATTCTTCGTCTACTCTAAGTTAAATTATTTCCCATACCTGCATTGAAAAAGTGATCACTAAATTGATAGCAACATTTTGACAATAAAACTATGTATTTTGGTAAATGTGACCATTTTATCAACATTTTATTGAAGGTCACACCTCCTGAGAAAAACATACATCATGCCCTTCATAAAATAAAGTATTTTTTCCATAAAGGGAATCCAGATACACCCCATATTTTAGTGTAACATTCATATTTATTGTTTTGCATTATTCAATGTGTGCTTGTTCCGTTGTTAAGGATGCTTCTAATGGGTTTTGTAACAACTGCCTCCTGTGTAAAAACAGATTATTTCTCTACTTTTAAGAAGCAGACAACTGGAAAACTGAATAGATATATCCAATTCATTACATTTTATGGGTACAGATGCACTGTTTGTATTACAAATGATCTACATCGTAGGAGAAAAAAACTGTCTGACAATCTTTAAAATGCCGTCAAAATCTTTCTATTTTTTTAGCAAGCTGTTGTGGATCTGTTCTCAACAGTTGACATTATCTTTCATGTCTGTAGTTTGCAGATGCTGCCTGTGGTGATGTCACAGCGATGCTAAATGGATCCATCCCAACACCTTTCAGTCCTGCGAGGTCAGTAGCTCTGCACTTCTCATACTGACAGTTTAATGACTCTAGTGATGGTAGTAGGAAAAATAAACGTCCATTTTCTTTCATTTTGGCGACTGTGACTATGGCACTAAAGATGTGGTTAAAGCAATATTCAAGTCTGGCACAGAAGTAGCAATTCAGTCAGATCCTAATACTATAAAAGCACAACACTCTAGACCAAGCCATGGAACGACAATGTCTGTAGACTAACTACTAGGTAGGTTATTGTAAATATTCACATTGCCAGCAGAGAAAATTCTATGATCTCTCTCTGCACAACATGAAACAGGTGTCTTACCTGTTAAATAAAAGAATAAGCCATTCCTTACTTCCTACTTACTGCAATGCTTATCCTATTCCTCTTTGGTTAGCAGACTTTAAGCATGGCTAGTTCTTCTAAGCCTGATGGATGAGATTGCTGTCAGTTTCTCACTGTTGCTGTGAATCAAACAGTAAAGCTGTTCTATTGCTATCCCTGCCACCTAACGGACATCATTTCTGCAAATTTTACAGTCTTGTGACATTTATCTGGTCTCTGCAGGAACGAGACACTTGCACCAAAACTGCAAAGTGTATTGAATTGTGCTATTTTTTGCTGTACAGCTAAGATTAAGAACTTGAAAATAAGTACATTGTAGGTTTACATGTTTTAAGTAACTGCTGTTAACATGTCAAACCCAGGTGTCCTCACAACTGTTTTAATTCTCACTTTCACATGCTCATTCATCCAAACTTCTATTTGCAGTCTCACCTATTCACCAGCTTGTATTTGTATTCTTATAAAAACCATTTTTATAGGTTACACACAGTGTGGTATCAGTGGTTTTTGGTAGAGAGCAACAATCTAGCATCAAATCCCCCTTAAATCACCATGTTTCTGCTCTAAATAATCTTGAAGTGTGAGGATTATTTTCCTAATTTCCCTTTAAAATAACACGAGGAGAAAAAGAAATCATTGAGGCATTCCTCAGCATGAGAACAAAGATTACCTCCTTTAATTGGCACTTCATGAGCAATTTGGAAGAGAGTGTTGTGCACTGCTGAATACAAACAAGGGTAAACTGAAATGAACTGAATGTAGAATTAGTTAAGGAATACTTAGAGTTGTGATTGGTGTCTGGTGTTTTGATATGTTTTACAGTGATTTTATGTCCAATAATTCGACCTTTTCAGTAAAATAAATAGTCATATTGTTGAGAATTAGGTACAAGAAACATCTGTAAGTTCTTTTGTATCACTTCCTGTGTATTAGATAAATAAATTACATTGCATATTATTACATTATACTGTAAATATACTGAATTTATGAATCCGGCTTTCAAAGTAAAGGAGATTTTAAAATGATAGGTTATGACATGACTTGCGAACTTAAAGAATGTGATACAGTGAACATTTAATCCCCTGTTGACTTGATATCCCTCTAAACTGTGCTCTTTTATTTTTACTGTCAGTATTTTTGGCAGCATCGAGGTGAAGAGATTCAACTCCACCAGAGTGAAGAGCCTGAATATTGTCCTGGTCACACAAGATAATGATGTGTAAGTTTTTTTTTGGGGGGGGGGGGGGTGGGGGGGGGGTGAAACACAGAAAGACTAATTTAAAAATATTATCGCTGATAATGAAGTCCTTTTCTGTATCCTTTATTCATTTTTCCTCTTTAGGTCAAACTGTAAAAATCCATCTTTAAATGACCTGCAGAAAGAGCTGGACACAGGAATTAAATATAATTGCAAGGAAGTAGCGATGTAAGTACAGCGTGTGTGTGTGTGTGTGAGAGAGAGAGAGAGAGAGAGGAGGTGATCACATGTATGTTTTTTCTCTTCACACAGTAGATTAACTGCTCTGTAACACACCTCTCGTGCAGATCTCAGATCCAGGAGTGTAGCTCCCATCCAGAGAAACCCTGTGGAGCCTGCTGGTGAAGATGTGTCAGATTATACTATCAGACAACAATAACAAGCCATAAAAACAAACAAACAAACAATAAAAAAAGTCTTAATTTCAATTTCAACAATGTGCCATCATAATGTGAGTCTTTTTGTACATGTGGACCAGTTTGACTTAATGTGAAATGTATCTTTTTACACAGATTTCATGGATATATTTACATTATCACAATGCATCTTTTTAGTGTTTTTAAGTGAAAAGGTTGTGAGTCTGATGGGGGATTTTTTTTTTTTACCAAGTCTTAAAGAGTTGTGGTAAATTGTCATGTGCTGTACTGTAGAGTAAGATGCTGCTATCTTATTATGCACAAATGATAATAATACATTTTCAGCATTAATTTCCATGAATACCAGGAGATTTCATTGTATTACTCATGAGAAACTGAATAGTTTTTGAATTTCAATACATTTGAATTAAAAAGGTGTTTTTTTTTTCCCTTCTACCTTGTGTCTCCATTTCTTTTAAGCCAAACACATCATTTTTTGGTTTCTTTTTTGCTTCATGTGAAACTGTAACCTTCTACCTACAGTGCTACACTAAGGCGTAAGCAAATATGCAAAACCACTAAACCGCTGAGCAGAATAGAAAGTGCTAAAAAATACTCAAATATGACTATGGTTTTGTATTTGTAGGTGTAAGCCACAAAATGTCTTATCTGTTATGTGTGTGAATCAAAGGTGTGTGTGTGTGTGTGTGTGTGTAGTGACACAGACAGAAACTTAAGGAGTGGAGTTACATGTGTGAGACTTTTTGGACGGAGCGATTGTTTGTGGCAGGAAGGAGGAGGCTCATCAAGCGCAACGTTACACTCTCTTTCCTTTCTAGAGACTTGCTGCTGTGTCACTTCGTACCGTAAACAGACTCGACTCGGTGCTGGGAAGAGGCCTCCGGGGTTCTCGCTGCACAGGTGTCATATCAAGAAGGCCCCTTATGTAAAACCACAACATGGGGTACTGTGAGAAGTCATGTCAGTAAGCATCATCACGATTTTAGTCATTGCCGCCGCCACCACCAACACTTCCGCTATTACTACTGACAGTCATCTTTTAAAAACACTTTTAGGTAAATAACAAAGAGATAAGCTTGAAAACTCGAGGGATGATCGGTAACTGTTGTAAAACGGTCATCGATCTGATTACGATCAAACCTATAAAGACATTTTTTGAGATTTCCAAGCTTGAAGTTGAGGTGAATTCTGCCATTTAACCACCACAATGACTCATTATCTGGCTTATCCATTGCACTTTTCATGACCTTTTTTTTCATTTTGAGTATTTTAAGTATGTTAATGTTAGTTTTGGAAAAACTTAAAGATAATTCACTTATTTTGGTCAATAGTTTGCTCATTAGGACTGTTTTCAGGCCGTGTGGTCACTTTGTTTGCTTCAAGTGCAAAGAGTCTGGCTGTTTCAGCATTTTTAGGTGCTCTCTCGAGTGAAAGTGTTGATGAAGCATCTGTGATATCATCCAGGAAGTTACTGGAGCCAGAAATTTCACATTTGGCAAAGCCTGGATGAAGCTGAGCAGTGGTGGAAAGTAACTAAGTACATTTACTAAACTACTGTACTACTACTGTACAATTTTGAGCTGCTTTAATGAAGTATTTCCATTTGATGCTACTTTATACTTCCACTAAACTACATTTGAGAGGGAAATATTGTACTTTCTACTCCACTACATTTATTTGACAGCTTTAGTTACTTTACAGATGAAGATTTAACACAATGGACAATATAACAAGCTTTTACAATACAACACATGGTTAAAGATGAAACCAGTGGTTACCAAACAAATTTAATATTTCAGCAAAAATCTAAGATTAGAGAAAAAGTCCAAAAACTGAAAACAGATTTGTGTATCAGAACTTTGTTTTTTCTTCTTTCCTCTCCCATTAATCATCTCACGACCCCTCAGATTTATCTGGTGACCCTTTGGAGGGGCCGGACCCCTAGATTGGGAACCACAAGACTAAACTAGCTAACTGTATATAAAGTAGTTGAAACTAGCTCCACCTCCGGCAGCTACAACAGTAACATGCTGCTCTAACACTGATGGTGTCATATATGATATCAGTCAGAGGGACAAAACCACTACTTTTACTGCGATACTTTATCTACATTTTGCTGCTGATTATGTACTTTTACTTAAGTAGGATTCTTTTCATGCAAGTCTTTTACTTACAATGTTTTTTTAACGCTGCTGTATCGGTACTTTTACTGAAGTAAAGGATCTGAATATGTTTTCAACCACTGAGGTTAGGGTGGGACGATCAAATGGAAACCACCACAAACTAAGTGAGACTGGTGGATAATCTTGTAAATGATGCAAACATATTCAGTCATAAGGCTTCTTCTCATTTACACCACCAGCTGTTTTGGTTTCTTTCTATGTTTCATATGTTTTTCACACAGGTGTTCAAGTTTCCTCCCACAGTCTTAAGACCAGCAGGTCAGGTGATTTGGAAACAATGCTGTCACCCTGCACTTATCATATTTTCTTAGAAACATCATCACAATTGGTAACTTGCGACTGAAGACTGAACAAAGATGTTATGGTTGCTGACGTACAGAAAATATCCTGTTAGGGGAGGGCCGTCTCTTTTATTTTTGACTTTAAGAAAAAAGCTGGTGGCTCTCGGGGCAAAGTGGGATATCCCAGAATAACCACTCAACCCTACTAACCCTCCCCAGAGTCTGCTAAAATTAGTACAAGTGGAAGCTCCCACTTCAACAAAAAAAATCCATAAACCACCATAAAAAGTAGGAAAATTTGTCTTTTTTTAATCACATTTAGGGAAAGGAAGGAAAAAAGGGAATCACATTCATGTGTTTTCCTTTCAGATTAGTTTGTGGGAAGACAGTTTCTTGTATGATCTTCAATTGAAACCACTCTCTAAAGAAAGAAAATGGTGGTCTTACAGCTATTAATGTGTGGAAATGTGTAAAATAGGCTGCAGTGATACAGGTGTTTGTAAGATGAGCAGCTATAGGTCGAGTCCCCTGCTCTGACTGCCGGTCACTGGAGGAGGAGCAGTGGCGTGCTTTCCCCTCGCCTTCTTCCCTGAAACAAGTCCGCTCTGAGTCAACACCTTTGAGAACAGACGAACAAGATTGTGCAAGATAACCCTGCGTGATGTGTGATTTTCCCATAAACCGCAGCCTAATACTTGAGATTTTGTTTAGCTGGGCAGTTTCCTCTCGATATTAGTGACTTTCCGGTATCAAACTGCCTGCAGTTTAACCCACCCAGGAAGTTATAGGTTCGCACACATCGTGAAACTGCAGAAAACCCACTGTAAAAAATTATGATTTTAACAACTCTAACTTTTATTTAAAAAAGAGACTATAAATTATTTTATTAGGAAACTTTTAATTAATTTTAAGATTCAAATAAAATGCAAATACTAGAATTCTAAATACGATATTTTGGATACCACTTCCTAAACACCGGTAAGACTATAGCGTCATATTTTGCAGTGTGGGGTCAGGTTTTTCTCTTAGTCATCAATCTGTACCATAACTCGTCCTTTATTACCGCTCGCGCTGCTGATCATCTGGTTGTACTTTCCTTTCCTTCGATAAAGTCCGTCAGCGGTTCAGCCCTGAGACTCCCCCGGCCCCCACGAGGGAATCCCGGCAGGTGATTGGACAATGCTGGTTTTACCACGTCACACAGGATCGTCAGTATAACTATCAGGCGAGTCGCAGCTCAAATCTCAGCTGTTGTGGGATCAGCACGTGTCGAGGAGCCTAGAGAATAATAATACGGTGAGTTTTATTTATTTATTTTATTTTTATCTTTTTATTCCTGTGCACATTTTGCCTTGTTATTTGTTATTTCTAGATTGCGTATTTGTTTTAATTATTAAGTAATCAAGTGCTAGTTATTAAGAAGTTATTATTATTAAGTCATATTTGGGAAAGTGTATACCTCTAATTAAATAATCCAAAGAGCTTGTTTTCTATGTAAATAGGCTGATATATAACACTGTATGCCACATCTGGATTCCTAACAGAGCATGTTTACTGTTGAATTAGATATATATCTATAATATAATATAATATAATATAATATAACATAACATAACACAGTAAATAAAGCACCATGTTTGTACGAAGGTGTCTGAGAGCTCAATGTGCAGCCTGAGTTTGGGTAATCACGTGACTGTTTGGAGATGAAATAATTTACATCCTCCTCCCGAGGGTTTGAGTCAGCTGTCACGTTGTGCTATCTTCAGCACGCTGAGGTCTGTGCATCAGCACAGTAGCGCCAAAATATAGAGGATCTCATAATATTAAAGCTGTAAACGATTTTCATTTTTAAAGGGGACCTATTATGCTTTTCCTTATTTTCAGTCATATATGTAATGTTACAATGTCAGATGTTCATATTAAACGTGGCCAAAGAGTCAAATAATTAGATAAACGTATGTAGAAGTAATCCCTGTGAGCAAAAAGCACAGACTGCTCTGAACACTTGGTTTCCAACTGTTTTTTCTACTTTCAGCCTGAGCTGATGTCGGCACGTGACAGATTTCTTCATATGGTCATCTGTTCACTGCTCTGCTCCGCTAACATTACGGCATTTTTCACTTGTTTTTTGGGGTAGTCATGCCGAGTCATGACTCAATTTGAGCTGTGAATGTTTTTCCATTACACAGCACAGCAAAATAAAATAAATAGTTTACCTGTTGGAGGTGTGCTGGTCATCTGCAGCTCTTCATAAAACACCATCATCACTGTGACTTTTTCTGCTTGCACTATTCCTCCCTGCATTATTTCTAACTGATCCGCGGAACAAGTAGCTCCAAATATGTCCATATCTTCTTGTGACAACCAGTTTTTAGCAACACTAATGAATCTCTGCTAATTTGTTGAGGAACACGTTTCATTTCCTGTAAATTCTTCGCAATAAAAGTCTTGTTATTTAGTAACTTAAAAGCTTTTCATATGAAGCAGTAAAGCAGGGAATGTCGGGTTTTCATCGGTGGTAACTTAACACGACTCTGATACAGCTGCCCCTTGACAGGTTTCCGGAAAGCCAATTACAACAGTGTGGGCTCACTGGGAGGGGGGCCTTTAAGAGATAGTAGCTATTAGAGACAGAGGCTAAACTGAGGGGCTGCATAAAAGGGCCAGTATAAGAAAAATAAGGAGGTTTTTTTAAACTGTCAATCATGCAAAGCTACTCTAGTGGAGTCTCAGAATAAACATATAGAGCTGGAAATGAGCATAATAGGTCCCGTTTAATGAATCCATATATCTTTTTGGATTGATTACTTGTTTAATCTGACAGTTATCACAAGTTCTTAGAGCTGATCGTGACATCTTCCAACCAACAATGCAACATCCAAAGTTCACTAAATTTACAACAAAATAAAACAGAGAAAAGCAGCTAATCCGCACATTTAAAAGGCTGGTACAAGCAAATTTGTTTGTATCTTTGCTTGATAAATCAAAAATAATTAACCATCAAACAGAATCAAAATCAGCTTTTCTAGTGGCTCTCAATGTACTTACACAATGTAAATACATTGTAAGATTGTTGCTTATTGTTGTTGAAAATTGTTGCTGATGAATTTTCTCGTAGCTAATTTCACTGATGATTCTTCCTCTGTGTATTGACAGTCCTTACATGAAAACAGACCACCTATGGAGCGATCACAGGCAAGCAAAGCTGCTCCAACAGAGGGAACACAGAATGACCAGAAACACGTCCACAGATTGTATCCATCGCTGCCGAATGTGCACACGTGAGGCCCATTAACACTCTGTTTACATCTGTTCACTCAGTTTTTCATCTGAAAGTATTGTTGCAATCATAAGTTTTTCTTACAATTTACTGGCTTGGTGCTACTAGTCATTTCAAGTCAATTTTATTTGCATAGCCCAGTATCACAGTTCACAAATTTGCCTCAGGGGGTTTTACAGTCTGTACAGCAATACAACATCGTCTGTCCTTAGACCTTCAGTTCAAATAAGGAAAAACTACCTAAAATACCCTTAAATGGGGAAAAACACCTCATGAAGAGCAACAGAAGGGGGATCCCTCCCCCAGGACGGACAGACATGCAATAGATGTGTGTACAGAATAGGACACAAATTACAGAATACAGCATTGAACAGGATAACAAAATTATAATTGATTTATAATATATATGAAGAATGCAATGAAGAGGATGCCAAGCAGCTTCCAGGCGCACACAGGGGACACTCACATCACATTATTCACATACATGGGAGAAGAGACAAGAAAAGACATTATTCACACAGGAGAAAGAGAAGGATAAAGACATCATTCAGAGAGAGAGAGAGTGACATGAGGAGAGGCTGAACTCCTGCAGGATGGGGAACCAGATCCAAAACCTCAGGAAATGGCACGGACAACCAGTGAAGCAGAGCAGTTCCAGGATGTGTGCCGGTCCAGCAAGAGATGCTTGAGAGACAAAAGAGGACAGGGGGAGAAAATAGGGAGGGAGAGGGAGAAAAGAGAGAGGGCAGACGTAGAGAAGACACAGCTGCAGTTGCAATAATCAATAATCTTGTCAGCAGGAGTGCGCTTAGTAAATTCATTGAGACTGACCCAGTAGTACAAGGTCATGAAGTACTCAATTAAAGGCAACTAATTGTAGGTTAAAGCAAAAAGATGGGGTTTAAGTTTAGATTTAAAGGACTCAACAGACTTGGATTGTCTGACATCAGCAGGGAGGTTATTCCATTAGAACGGGGCCCGACAGGAAAAGGCCCTGCCGTCTGCTGACTTCTTTTTAACTCTGGGTAGACGCAGGAGCCCTGAATTTTGAGAATGGAGAGCATGACAATGTATAATTTGGGAAAGAGGTGAAATATAAAGAGAGAAAAGCAGAGGACCAAGAAATGAGCCCTGAGGTACTCCATATTTAACATCAGAGAATTTAGATGTAATATAATTATAGCCAAGAGAGGGCAAAACCAGAGACACCAAAATTATAATTTAGTTTGTCTAATAGTATACTAATGAAAGGCAAAATTATACTAAATAATATTTTAAATGGGACAAAGTTGCTCCACAGGTTGTTTACTTGTGCACTGGTATATTTCACATCGGATTCAGGCTCACACATGTACGGATGTATTTTAGAAGTTAATATTTCTAGTAAAGAATGAGAAAAAGAGGCAAAATGCGACTACTATTTTTCATATATGTAGCCTCCAGAGACAATCAGAACAGAGTGGGCTCATCGTAAGCAGGGTTTACAGAGGCTGAACTGAGGGGCTGCATAAAGAGCCAGTATAAGATAAATAAGGAGGTTTTTTAACTGTAAATCATGCAAAGATATTCCAGTAGAGCACCAGAACAAAAATATAGACCTGGAAATGTGCTTGACACATCCCCTTTAAATGAAACAATCAACTAGGGATTGGAATAAGTTTTCATAATTTTGGGAAAATAAACAAGCTCATGAAAATAATTTGTTTTCAGGTATGAGGTTTGTGTGCCAAACGGTTCCAGCAGAGCAAAGCTTGAAGCAGCCGCAGTTTATCGCCCTGAGAGTCTGCCGGGAGACACACAGGTAATGTTAACAGATGTAATATTGGAAGATACGTCTGAGAGAATAACATTCATTCTCACGCTATCACTGTCAGATTCCCCGACTGCAAGGAAGTGACCTTGTTCTTTGTGTTACTGGAAACAAAGCAAAACTTCCAAAAATGTGTAAAAGGAAGTTAACAGATACATTCATATTACATAATTGCCCACACAGTCATAGCCACTGCTGATGGATATATGCCACATTTGAATAGTTCCCCTTTTTTTTCTTTTTTTTTATTTGCTTCAGTCAGAAGTGTCTGCTACCAACAGTGATACCAACATGAAAGCACAGATACTTATCATGGAGAAGCAAAGGCAAGAGGTGAGTACATTTCAGAACTGAGATTCATTTTCATCCTAAAACACACATACAAATGATTAATGCTCTTTCTGTTTTACTCAGCTTCTTTCTATTAATGAGAAATGGGCAAAGGAGTACAGAATCATGGCACAGTACTACCAAGAGAAGGTAAGAAAGAGGCAAATACACAGTGCTATTCAATGTTTTAATGAGCATTTTATCAATTTATTTGATTAGGATAATGTCTCAAGTAAATGCATGATAAATGTTAGATGATACATTTTCAGTTCACTGTGTAAAATGTCAATTTCTTTGTCTGACAGGTGCGGGATTTAAAAACAATACTGCAACATGACAACTTTCACTTTAAAGAAGAGGAAAAAGGAGAGAGACCCATCACATTACATAAAAAAGTTAAAATCAAGACAATGAAAGATGAAGAGAACACACAGGTAAATGCAAAATCCAGATTTATGAATCCTGAATACATTTTAAAGCATTTTAATGAGTTAAATCTGTAAAAAAAACTGTGTATAATCATATGATCCTCATGGGAAAATTCTCATAGGCTGGAAACGGTGATGTCAGCTCTGAGGTACTCAAAGCAGAGAGGGAAGTAGAGGAGCTGCGAGCACGGAACAACACTCTGACTCAAAGAGGGCAGCATCAGCAGGAAGAGATCAGACGACTAAACAAAGTGAGTAATGAAATATGGCAGAAGAAACAAAAACATACTCCCTGAATACTTCTATATATTATAGTCAAGGCATTGATGTTCATGGCTGCTTCATTATGTTTGTACAGGCTCTAGAGGAGACGCTTCACACCACTCAGCGTCTTGATGCGAGCAGTGAAACACTACAGGATATCTGGAAGCATCAGGTGAGCTTTGTTCATCGTCATATATCTGGTTTTTTAACCCTTAAATACTGTTCATATTCTGACCTTTTACAGAATCGTCTCATAATTAGTCTCTATACCAAACTCCTGAACCATAAATCTGTTTTTCATTCATTAACACCTCACCAATCATTAATAAATAGGTGTTTTATCCTATTTGTTTACAGAGAAAAAACATTCACAATCACACTATATAATGGTCCTGTGTTACCTAAAACAGAAAGAATCAGATAACGATTGATGATAATGTCAATGAATGTTACTATATGTGAAGCATGAAGATTTTTGAATGTTGATTTTTCAATTTTCTAATAAATATGGCTCTATTTAACCCAGAACACTCAGAATGTGTATCAGCTGCAGAAAAAAAGTTTAAATATTTCCATTTTTGTATATTCTTGGTCACTTTGGGAAAAGTCATTACATTTCAAGCTAAGAGAATGGTGTTTGAGGGCTTTTTAACTGCTCTCAAATGTAAAAATTCATCACATTTGACCTGAAGAATATGTAAGTGTTAATCAACTCTCCAATTAGCATCCTCATGTAATGTTTCTTTGGGGTCTACTTTCAGGCTCAGATCTATAAGGAGGACTTTATGAAGGAGAGGAGGGACAGAGAGAACCTCAAGGGGAAGTGTCTGGAACTGGAGAAGAGGTTGAAAAAAGCTCACAATGAGCTGCACGTCCTAAAATCACAGGTATTTGGAGTTTACATCCTTATATTCTTACATGAAGAATCAAACTGCATAGTCCTGGAAGCATTTGAGTGTTTCAGGTACAAAGATTTCATCAAGTGTCTCTGTTTCTCCAGGGGACTTCGACCCGGCCGCCGCAACCTGTACTTGAATGTACCTGCAGACATACGACTGACCAACACCACATCCGGCCTCAGAGACGATACACCCTTGATGAAAAACGATGAACTACTCCTCCTCAGTCTTTGTTTAACAATGTTTTGCTGCACTTTATGGAAGTCTGTCCTGGAGTATAATGGCCAGATCAGAGTTCATCATTAGCAGGGTGAGACTTCGCTAGTTTCTCAGGAAGGACAACATCAAGGAAGTGAGCTCTGTTGTGTTTCAGCCTTTGCCCGACTGTCTGCTGCAGGTTCATCTTCAGGTAGTTTTCGTTGCGGCCACGCCACTAGTCCAGGCCCATTTGGAGAACTATGTGTGAGAAACAAAACCTTTAATATATATACTTCCTAAGGGGAGAAAAGTAGCAAAGAGTGATATAAAATACTCTACCTAGTGCGTACAAAATTTGCTATGTAAGCCATGGCGCGCTTGCTCAGCTCTTCTTCTTCTTGTGACACAGGTCCTTAAGGAGATATCAAGTATTGCTTGACCCAAACACTGGATAATGTTCATCAAAGGTACAAAATGAATGAGAGATTTTTCTATCTGTAACCAAAGTATGCCCAGTACAAAAGGAAGCCCCGAGGAAAAACAAAACATCATCGTAGTGGTCTGCTTTGACAAAGCCGGGTCTCGTCCCGCTGTACACAGGCACACCTGCATCTGTAAGAAGCACAACAAATGCAAGTTGTGAAGTGACTACAACATACAACTACTGTTTTTCACCTCGGTGGTATGCAGCCACTTTTAAGATAGGAAGAACAAGAACCATGTCGCCCAGTATCTCTGTAAAAGTATCCCGTGTGTCCTCCAGAGAGGCGTTTTGTTGCAAGTATTCATTCAGTATTAGTTCATTCGCACCTGAGGACTGTCAGAGAGGGACGGTTGTGGGAGAAAAGAAACTTTATTCAAAGTATTTATTTATATAGCATTTTCTTCTTGTCTTTTTCTGTTTTTTGTTGTGTATTTATCATGAAAATAAACTACTGAATGGCATATGTGTTGTTTCTCTTGCACAATTAATAAAGACAAATTTCTAGGGTTGCCACTCACATGAGAGGGAAAGAACATGTTCATCACAGATGTTACATCCTCCCTCTTCATACCTTGATCCCATCCAGCAGGCCCTAGAAGCTTTTCACAAGTAGATACAGTATGTCAACTAATGTTCAGGCACAAAAAAGCCTTTATTGATACACATAATGCATGTTCATATAAATGTAAAAGTTAATGGCACCATCAGTCTGTGAAAGTTAGTGCTACAGTAAAACATAAAAACCTTGAGAATTCACCTGGGGAAGCATCCATCCAAACTCATGATTGGTCACTCCTATAATCATAGGAACTTTCTGGAATTCTTTGTTCTTCAAAACATCTTCAAGGGGGGCTTTCAGGAACACAACATCGATACTGAATTACAATTAAATCCCCCTGTTCAGCATTTATAAGCGGCATATAAACATTTTATAAATGGTTTATAACTCACTATAATGTAGTTGTTAGCAGATATGAGTGTTTATTCATGTACTTTATTTTTTAACTCCTCCTATGGGCACTGTATATAAATAGAAATCGTATGACAATATAGTAACACAGCTGTAATAATGTAAAATATATCTTCATAGGATAAGTTATAATTATGAAATGAAAAATGCTGTATATTAATAAACACATATGTGCTTATAACTACATTACAGTGTATTTTAAACCGTGTATTTAATGTTTATATACTGCTTATAAATGCTTTAAAAAGGGGGACTTAAATTAATGTGCTTCCAAATAATTCTCATAAGGCCTCCTACATGTTGAGACTGTATCTTAGTGAACGTTTACAAGAAGCTCTACAAGACTATTACAAAATTTGAGGGTCAGAAATCATGTGACATTGTGTCGTGTATCAATAAACTGCAGTCAACATGCTCATGTTTGACAATCAACACTAGAAATTTATATGAGAAAATTGGGAAATGGAATTCTTACTCTAAGATCTCACTCATACTTTTAAGACTGTGTGTATTTACACATTACATTTTGTCTTATGCAGCTTTAACCAGGTACTTCAATGAGATTAAAAATCTCTATCAGGAGACACCTAACTAAGAACACAGATGAGCACATAAATAAAGGACAAACGCAACAAATTCAGGAAGGATATACAAATATAAATGTAAATAAGCAAAGGTAATACCATACAAAATACCTGAGATTCACTGTAACTACTTGCCTTTTTAATAGCACTCAGTATTTCCTCCTCAGACTTGCCTTTGATACACTGAACAAGTTTCTCATTGTTGTTGCTCTCACAGTCAGTGGAATTGGCTATCATCTGCAAAAAGGAAGCTGAACAATAAAGCAGTAGCAGCAGTAAAAAAAAAAAAAAACTAAACAGGTTGTGATTATTTAGTTACCATATGTTGATACCTGGGCCATAGCCAGCGGGTTGCTGGTGTTGTGGGTTTCCAGTGGCGCCACTCCACTCATGGCAATAGCACTGTGGAACAAACCCTCAGCCAAAGGTGACATAACCTGCCCAGGAACATGTGTACAGTAAAAAGTCTATTTTCCATATCTGCTTAGGTATTTGTAACCTGCATGATTACCTTCATACTCACCAACATAGAGACACTGATGCCACCAACAGATTGTCCAAAAATGGTGACTGAGTTTGGATCTCCATTAAAAGCAGCTATGTTTTCATGAACCCATTGAAGACTGGCTATCTGATCCAGGAAACCCCAGTTGCCTGGTGAATGTTCATCTCCGGTGCTTATCAAATCAGCAAACATCTGGTTGAGCAGTGGTAACGTCACACTAGTATCAGAGGAATCTAAGACCTGTAGTGGCCTCTACTGGCCACCAACAGGAATTACAACCACAAAATGTATCGTCTGCTACACATTCTGCCCTCACTCAACACTCCAGCTTCCTTAAATTATGAAAAAATCATCTAGAAAAAAGGTTTTAGGAGGTGACAGTTTATATATTTCAGTATTTCAGTGTGATAACTTAGGAGTCCCTGAATACTGAGACGATACTGAATGACAACCACAACTATGTGCTGATAAGCTGCCAGAGGCGAGCCGTCATACTGGAAGGCTCCTCCTGAGGCCAGGCCTCCCGCGTGGATCCAAACCATCACCTTGACAACACAAATCCACATCACTCAGTTGAAAACTTGTCAATTTTCATCATGTTTTATTCATCCTTCACACTTTGTCGGCTAAGTGCTGTTTCACATTTATTTAGATGCAGGTAAGGCTGAATCGGTGCTACCATAATCATATAACACATGTGCATTTGTGCATGTGTACTACCTGGTAGTCTTTCTCCAGGGTGGGTCCCGGTGGGTCTGTACACATTAAGGTAAAGACAATCCTCAGACATTCCCACTGATGGATACTTGGGAAGGTACAGGGAAGGTTTTCCAGAGAGCCCCAGCAAATGATGTATCCTGTGGACACCTTTACAAAAAGGCAGAGGGTGCACTGGAAATACTGTAGTGTGCAAAGGATGAGGGAATATACTTCTGTAGATAGTGCCTTGGATTCTTGTTAATTCATACATCCTGCAGGAATCTTTATGCATCCTCCTTTCCAACAGCAATCATCAACATACAGGTATTTTGCCCAATTACTTTTCTGCAAGCAAACATGTTTACTTCCTGATTTTAATCTTGCATCATATGCCAAACTAATTACCTACAAGCTGGAACAACTTCAGTCCATTTTTTTTTAATGTAATCACATTAAATGATTCACACCAAATACACTCACTATGTAGTAAACTCCAGCGGCTTCAAAAAGCCAATATTTACTCACATTTTTGGCATTTCTGTGGCATCCCTCACCCCTTTCCAGGGCTCAGCTGCTTGGGGGGAAGCCAAGTGCAAGTGCCCTAAGGGTGGACGGGCAAATGGGATGCCCTAATACTCTTCCACCTGCTGCTCCGTGGCTCTCACTGTGCTGTAATGTCCTCGCATAGCGCCGGTCTTTAGAGAAACTACAGGTCCAGAGCTCTCTTAAAACACAGAAGCACAGATTCTTTCTCACAGCTGCCTCTAACAACACTATTTGCTATTGCTTAGTGTTGCGATTATGTCATATACTTGCCTGGTTGAGCTAAGGAGCCCTGCAGGAGCCTAACAATCAAGAACAGGTGGAGGAGAGCTTTTCCCATCGCTGACAGATGCTTGCTTCTGTTAGAAGGCTTTAAAAATGTAACAACTTACACGAAACAGACATAAACAGTCTTTCAGTTCTGTCCCAAAAAAACCTGTGCATAACGCACAACCAAAGGGCAAAGGGTGCGTTCACCACTGTATTAGGTTACAGGCGGATTTTATTCGACCAATGATGTGAAAACAGGAAGCACCTTTTCCTATCCTGCCCTTTGAACTCGCACACTTAAAGAGTCCTTAAAGAGGAACACAACATTTTACAAACCATTATACGGTATTCCTAAATATCCCCAGTTACTTTAATAGCTCAAAAATATGTGCAGACTTAAATCCTTTAAGACTGTAATGAAGGGTTGAGTAAAACACTCACAGTTGTGGAGGCGGATTTTGAAGAAATTTATTGGCACAGTTATAGCAGCAATGTGTTCTTGTTTATTTCAAACAATGATCCCATACCTGTTTGTCTCTTTTTGGCAGTAAAAGTCCTCTCGGTAATAGTAACCTTTAATTAACAGAACCTCAGATGACAAATTGATGACATTTTGAGCTCAGTTGAAGTGATTGTCAGTACAATAGCATAAAGTGCATATGCACACAACATAAAGAAAGTGAAACTGAGTATATTTTAAATCACCAGATCTGCTTTTTTTTTGCTGCTTTGTAGCTACATTCTTAGTGGTTTATTCTGATGATACTTGCTGTTCATAAATAGATGTAGTAATGTAAGATAATGATTATGTTTCAGGGCCTTAAGGTGATGATGAACTTTAAAATAGAATATATTACAATGCTTTTAAATGGTAACACAACTGTACCCAGTGCTCAGTGTTGTAGCATGTTGTTACATTGCAAATTGTGATGTTGACAAAAAAAAAAAAAAGTAATATACTGAAATACTGTACTTCTCTGCCTTTTTTTTACAGATAAATATGTTAAATACATTCTATGGAAGTATTTTCAAAGGACAGCATTAACAGCCACTAAGCGTATTTAAAAAGACAAATTCTGGCAGTATTGCACACCAGTTTTCAACCAGTTCTGACACATCAGCCGCTACCAACACAATAGCAGGAATATTAGAACATCCACTTGTCAGAGGACCAGTCCGAAAGCTCAAGAGTTTCAATAGAAAGCGGGGTTTGTATGCTCGATGACACAGCGCCGGCAGTGGCGTCGGACAAACCGCAGTGCCTCTGGCGACACCTCACAGTCCTGCACATTGAGAAGCTGCAGTTCGCAGCAGTTGGCTGCCAGAGCTTTGAGTCCTCTGCCTGTTACGCTCTCGCACGCTCTGAGACTCACCCGCCTCAGGCCTTGGCAGTACATAGCCAGCTGCTCCAGACCACTGTCCGACACCAGCGGGCATTTACCCACATCCAGAGACTTGAGTTTGGGGCAGCTCCTGGCCAAATGGCCCAGGCCGTGATCTGTCAGCCCCTCACAACCCCTCGCGTTCAAGTAGCGCAGTCTCGGGCAGTAGCGAGCCACGTAGCGCATACCCACATCTGTGATGCGGGTGCAGTGGGCCACGCTCAGGTAGCGCAGGCAGCCCTCCAGTCGGGCGACTTCACGCAGGCCGAAATCCCCCACCAAGCGGCAGTCACTGAGACTCAGCTCTCTTATTGAAGGGCAGTGGAGAGCCAGGTGGCGCAAGGCTTCATCAGTCAGTCTGGTGCAGCGACGCAAGTACAGGTGAGTCAGGCGAGGGCAGTGGGCGGCGATAGTTCGCAAGCCCTCATCCTCAAGGGAAAAGCAGTCGGTCATGTCCAAGTAGTGAATGGAGATCTGCTGGCCATGCATAGGAGACAGCTGGAGCGAGGCCTCTTGGGTTAGGCTGATACATGTCACCTTGGAGCAGCCTGGAGGAGGAAGAGGAGGCAGAAGTTATTTCTTCAGTACATACTGTTTTTTTTTTCTTTATTCATTGGAGACTCATTCTTGGGGTTAAGCTCACTTATGATTCGCCACTTGAGGGCGCCAGAGTAAAACTATTTGGCTTTATGCCTGCAACTAGAGGCATGAAAATGTTTGAGTTCAAACAACTTGAATAAAACCAAAACTGTGGTCAGTTTTCAGGGGAAAGAAATCAAAGACCAATGTCCTTAACAGTTAGAAAAATTGAACTGATTTCATTATTTTCAGCCTTCTAAATAAAAGCCACACATTTTTTAAAGGCTATTTTTACAACAAAGGGCTTACTTCCTGGTGCTAATGGTGCAGACTGTTGCTCTGCCACCAGAGTCCTGTCTAACTCAATGTTATATGTGTCACTTCCTTAATGAAAGCAGCAGACTGCTCCTCTTACTCATGTTGAGGTAAGTTCTGCTTTCAGCTAAAGAAAGCCTTTCTTCTCCCACATGGGAGCTTAAGGTTGGCAGAACTTCTCCTGCTCCTCTAATGATTTTAGCAGCTTTAGAAGAAATGACTGAGGAGAGGAATTCTTTGAGGTAAATCCACACTTGTGCGTGATGTAAGGGTAACAGCCACTCCTTAATAAAACCCAGTAAGCCTGCACTTGGCCTGTAATCAAGCAGCTTTGATTGATTTTCATAGAATATGACACTGTGGTATTTACCTGAGAGGTTCAGGTGTTCCAGGTTGGGGCAGCGGGACACCACCTCAAACACAGCCTCATTGGAGATGTTATAACAGCCAGCAACCTCCAGATGTCGCAGCTCAGGACAGCACTGAGCCACCACATGCAGCCCCCGGTCAGTGAGCCTCTTGCAGCCGTTGACCACCACCGTCTCCAGGGTCAGACACACGTTCGGGGTGTCTTGGCACAGCCGGTGGGTCAGGACTCTAATGGCACGGTCGGCATGAAGCAGCTCGCCCGTTAGCCGGATGGTGCTCCACAGCCTCGGGTCCCATGCTAGGTTGTACCAGCGGCGACACACCCGCGCGCAGCGGCACAGCTGATTGGTGGGGAGATGGGAGAAGATCTGCAAAAGAGTGTGGTCCGGGAGGAGGTCGATGGGGGCGTGGTGGTGGCTTTTCGACTGGCGGGAGCGCGTGTGGGTGCCGGGCTGAGGGTGGACAACGGCAACTGTCTCGGCAGGGGCGGAAGAGGAGGAGGAGGAGTTGGTCTCGTGGCCATTGCTGGAGAGGGCAGGCGAGGAGAGAGAGGAGGACTTGGATGGCAGGATAAGACCAGGGCTGGGGGTGCTCAGCGTCCGTGTGCTGGAGTCTAAACCTGAGTGAAGAAGGTTACAGGACAGGTATATAGGAGAAAGAATGGAAACAAAAAAGAGAGGGACAGACAGAATTACTATCTGAGGTCAACTCTGAATGTGGAGAAAACTTCTATTAAAGGAAAACTTCACCCTCAGCATTTAATATCATTCGTTTGTGATGTTCAGGACATTCCAGGAATGATTTTGCAATGGATTCTATAAAGTTTTGCTGTACTTTCCTTAAATCTGACTCATGTACCTCTACTTCAACTAGTAATTTCCTACATTTCTCAGGATGACTCTTAACAACTAAAGCAAACGCCTTAAATGCATTCAGTGACTGTGTTGTCATCTGTTGGTTTTACAAGGGGGAGAACAGCTAATGCTGATGCTGTTAGTAAGACCATTAAGGCGAAAGTTTCCAAGCAAGGAAAAAATAGCTTTGCTTCTTAAAGGGCTACTCCACAAAGTTTGGAGAAACTTTATGGAACTTTGGTCAAAATCAACGCAGCACGGATCAAGATATCCTGACTTTAATCCATCCTTGGATCAAGTTCCAAAAACACTGGATCCTACATTTCCCATAATGCAACATTTAACATCTTTTCATTAGACCCGCACTGCCTGGTTTATGTCCCTAACTTTCAAACTCCATGTCCACAGTTTGTAACGCAGACTTCCTTTTACAAATTTGCACTCTTTAAGCCAGAGCTGAGACCCCTTCATCAGGGTTATTTTCTGACTCCGTAAAGCTCCTCCTTGATGTTAATAGTTCTGAGAAAAAAAAGTTGAAAAAAAAAAAAAGATAAATCTCCTCCAGGACCATAGAAAACATTACACGACTGCTTTCAAAGGCAGAGTATTACATAGCCTTACTTTTGAAAAGTGTAAATGAGGTGCAGCGTCCCTTTAAAAAAACATGCCTTGCACTGCATTCTGGTCTTTTGAGGCCACTGTTACTGGGGACGTTGGTATAAATTCCTTTTCTTCTTGCTGCATGACTCATCAATGTTGTGTTTTATTCTGAAGGACTAACACCACACTCTGACCTTTACCACTGCTGTTTTAGATCACGGAGATTATTTCCTTGCATTATCCGTCCTAGAAATGACTCAGTGTCACAGTATAGTTTTCAGTTATCTGTGGGAATAAGACAAATAGACAAAAAGTCAAGAAATAGGCTGGGAAGTGCATGGTTCATCATGATGGTGCCATAACCACACCAGCTTTTATCATCAATTGAGAAGAGTTTCCATGGATCTTGTTATCATGTTTTGAGATGTTTGGGGAAAAAAATATGTCACATTTATCTTCCAGGCGTTTGGGCAGCAGTCATAGGGCCTCTTCATCAGATGAACTCTGCAAGCTTCAAAGCGAGCAGCTGAGGAGTTTGCTGCTGGGGCTGACAATGGACGGTTAGCCCTGTGTAAACACTGAGGCCCTCCTGACAGATGTGCGCTGATTGCTGCCACGTCTAAAGACGCAGCTGTGTGACTGGATCCCATCACTGTGGCGTGAGATGGTGCAGCCCTCCACCTCCGTCGGGTCAGGGCGTTGGATCTGATTCTTGGGGTCGACTCATCACACCGGGACACTGAGTGCTTTCCTCTGATGCTATCAGTGTCTCCTCATCACCTCTCTAATTCGTCTTGTCCAGTCTTGAGTTTAGTCAGATTGATAGTCATCACTAAAAGCATTTCAAGAAGTTACAAGTATGATGTCACTTACAGCTGTCCAACTATGGCCAAAAAAATAGCTATCATGCTATATGTTTGAGACACTGATAGTTACTGATGAGACTGGGTCTCAGGTGTCTCTTCTTTTCATTCTTCCTCAGTGTGTTTTCTCCACAAAACTTACAGAATGTTGAAACGTTCTTAAGTTAAAGCTGTATTAATTGATTTATGGCCACTTGGGTGCGGTAGCCCAAATTTTAAATACAACATTATCATCTTATGAAGCTGATACGGCTAATGTGTTAGCAAACAGTTGTTAATTTACTCATCCAGCAGTCACAGAGCATTCATTTGGAGTGGAGTTTCTGTCCATCTCCTGAATGTGAGTTCAATATTCACCCTCGTTAGCTCTGTTTTGGTCTCTACCAACTCCTAAGGAATATCCAGCTCCTTAGCTCCTAAATGTTCTACTAGATTCACAAGCTAGTTGCTAACTTCAGTTCAGTCTTCAGTCATTTCTCTTTTTTTTTTTTTTTGAACTACAACCCTAACTGCCTGAGAAGTTATAGTGAACCAAAACACTTAAGTAGCAGCTTTAAGACCAAAACAATAAGCTAAAAGATGCTAAAATGCTCAGCAGAGCTCAACTGCGAGGTTGGGTGATAATTCTCTGTGAGTTCACTACAAGCTACTTCATATTACCAAAAGTGATCCATTAATAGAAAAATATTTTACTCAAAATAAAAGCTTTTACAATTAAAAATGTGGACACCGATTGGCCTGTTTTGACTAAAGTATGTTTTTTAGGAACCTTGAACTCAGAAACTTTACTGGCATTTCGAGTGTAGCTGTGCTTTGCGTTTAGCGCTAATTAGCAAATATTGGCACGCTAACACGCAAAAGTAAGATGGTGAGATTGTGAACACGGTAAACATTATACCTGCTTAACATCAGCCTGAGTACAGCCTCACAAAGGCGCTAGCGTGGTTACAGACTCAACTACCACAGAGCTCGTCAGCTATATGGGATTTTTGAGGTGTTAGTTTTCAGTGTTGATAGTGATAGTTTGAATTGCCTTACATTGTTAGGCATACCTACACTTTCGCCATCCATTCCCTACATTTGTAAAGTCAGTCATGTAGACTGATGCATGACTGAACCATGCTGGGTAAGAGACGCTTCTAGACTGATCGTCAGCTGGTTGTACACAGTATGTCAGCATCTACATGACAAATGGACAGCATCCTGCCTGTCATGTGGATTTGTGTGCTGGCAGACAGCTGGGCAGTGACATCGCCCATACTACTGTCCCTGCAGATCTGAATTCCAGACCTCGGCTCAGTCTGCCTCCCAGCCCGCCTCTGATGACATCCACAGACCGGTCCTCTCGGGAAAATGTCCTCCAACTCACGGCTACTTTAAAACTCCCTCTTGTGCGCCTTGAAACTCTCACTCGCATCCAAATTCGGACAAAATGAAGTGTCACTGTTAAAAATGCACTGCATATTAAAAATCTGTAGCGTCTTGTGGGTGGTCTACTTTCTGATTAGTTCAAGGTTAAATGTGTATGATTATTTCCTTGAGGTCATCTAGCTTATCTTGGCCTGCGTTGCTCTCAAATGACTTTCTCTGATGATGATGCTTTTTTTTTTTAGCTTAATACAAAAGATTTAATGGTCTGAGGTCATTATAAACACTTCATCTATTTCAAATTTCACACACCTGTCCAAATATGTCATGTCAGTGGTGGTGCTGGGATTTTTTATTTATTCAACCACATTATAAATATTGCAAAATTCCTGAGTTAATACCTAGTGTTTGTGGATTTATCAAACATCACACAGAGCTATACAAACAAGTGGAAATCAGCATATTTTGGCATCTAGTCCAATGGAGTGCAAAAAATGTAATGTTTTCAGTAAATAATAAGAATATTAATGACATTGTGTTAAATATCTATGGTTATAAAGGGGATCAGTCCTTTGGTATCACAACACAAAGATCTACACAATGCCAAAATCATGACTGATGAATGATTTTTCACATTTCTTGAGTCATTAGTTTTGATGGATGAAAGAAGTCCGAGCTAATGAGACGGACTCTGCACGCAGGAGACAAACTCATCTGCCACTGGCTTAGGACTGACGTTCAAATTGCGTAATTACATGTGTTACTGATCAGAAGAGTGCTCCGATCCCGGAGAAACACGGTGCTAATTAGACTACATCCACCCCCTTTCTCTCCGAGACACACTTTCCCACAGCTGGTGGGAAAAGTTAAATGAAGGCAGCTTCTCGGTTGTGCTGGATTTCAGATAGATAGCACCTTGGTCTCTCTAAGGAATGTGCAGATGTTCTGTATCTAGGGTTTTCTGGTGAGTGAGGCATGTGTTCATTAAATAATCACATAATCATTAGGGCTGCAACTAATGATTATTTTTATTATCAATTTTTTTAATTAGATTAGTCACTTGGTCTATAAAAATGGTGAAAATGATGATCACTGTTTCCCAAAGCCCAAGGTGATGACCTCAAATGTCTTCTTTTGTCCCAACTAACACCCCACAACTAAAGGATATTTAGTTTACAATCATAGTGGACTAAAAATACAAGAAAATATTCACATTTGAGTGACTGGAATCAGAGAATTTTAGCATTTTTTTCTTAAAAAATGGTGTATCTTATAAGGAATGTATAGTTTATAGCTTTTCCTTCACATTTTTCATACTTTGTCACCATTAAGATAAAAAATCTATTTTTTTGTATGTGACCAGCTTCCTCTGTTTGTGTGTGTGTGTGTGTGTGCCTAATTTATGTAATTCTATCTACACAATCCATGCATTTGCAACCCACATTTTCCCATATTCTCAAACAGCACATATTCTTAGCAATTAGGCAGTCAGTGCTTTCTCAAGAGTAACACACTGTTTCAAAGCCATGCAGATGCTGGCTACGTAAATGTCCAAGAAATTCAATTCATCAGGTACAGGAAGCTTATTGTCAGGCCTGCAGTGGTTGACATGTTTGCTCTCCATCTTTAGGATATAATCTAGGACTGCAACCTGCATACAGAGTGTACCTCCCAAATATTCAACTTTCTCAAAAATGAGACTGTAACTAATAGTTCTATTAGTCAGATTGTCCAACCCCAACAAAGTCAAATTTATTCAAATAAGAACTCCCAGTTGTATCAGTTATCAACTTCACTGTTGGCAAGCATGACAGCTGGGATACAAAACTGTCATCTGACAAAAAAAATCTCAAGTTGCGGTCCACTCATAAGCTTTTTTTTCTGGAGTTTTTAACCACATCTCAATTAAGTGGACTTTAAGTTGGAATTATTTGATCAAACTATTTCCAAGATCCATGCTTAACTTTTAAGCCAACACAGATGAGAAGTCCGTAACATACATAGAATCATAACAGTTACTCAACTCGCATGGCAACGCTTTCATCTCCATGGCGACTGAGCAAACTCCATCCACTGATACGACTGAAAGCTCCAGAAGAAGAAGCTAGTAAACGGACCATGAGTTGGGATTGTTTTGTCATTATTTACTGTTGTTTTTAGTGAATTATCGACAAGTTCAGATCATTTATTTGCAGCTCCAAAGTCTACTGAAAGACTGAACTGTAACTGTTCTGTTACTCTCAGTTACTGCTTAAATCTGTATAAATTAACCGGCGGTGTCGTGTTTTATATCTCTGTATCACTTGCAAACCTATCATTAACAGAACAAATACCATGCAGCTGTTAAACTTCTCTTGAAGGCGCTTTGAGTGCAGATGGTGGAAGACTCAGTTTGGTTTGGGAAATCAGAGGAGAAACAGTGGAACATCTGGTCTTTACCCTGGACAAAGAACAACAGAGCAGTGGTGAAATGAAAGAGAAACTCATGCATTTTGAATGCGCATATAGCCACAGCAAGGCATACTTGGCTGAAATCATTTGCCACTAATACCAAATCTATGCTGATCCGCAGCACTGCCGCAGCAGGATTCCATTAACATCAACTTAGCCTTACTTCTGAGACACATCTGGATCGTGCTTTGATACCAGAAGTTTAATGTAAATCAATCGGAGTGATCACTGAAAAGACAAGATGCCTGCATGATGAAGAGGTGCAGCTGGATGTTCAGAATGATGTCGCCTTAATGACAAAAACCTGATGAATTTTTTTTTTTTTTTTTTTTTTAAAGTAACGCACAAAAACAGATTTGAGGGCCTCAAAAAGAAAATAGGGGCAAGAGGAAAAGAAAGAGGGAAGATAAATTGGCAAAAGAGCCTGCAGACTTTACCAGAGACAGAGACAAGTGCACAGGCAGGGTCAATCCTGACTTTGGCGCAGTCTGGTCATAAACTAAAGCTATAGGGATTCTTTTCAGGATCTTGCAGTGCTGTGAAGTTCTGCTAAGACCCTGTCTGGAGCTAGCAGGATTATTACTGCTGCATCTGGCAGAATAGACCAATCCATTACCTCAATGCCATTAGCCCGGTGACATGTTCACTGTGCTCCTCCCCTGCCAAGACCGTGACAGGGTGTGGTGTAGTGCATGGGAGGGAATCAGGAGATGCTTTCTACTCATAAGTCAGGGAATCAAATCAATACAAGAAAAAAAAAAGAAAAAAAGAGAGTGTCAGCTAATTAAAAACAACCTGGCAGCTGGGATTTGACCGAAAGAGAATCGAAAACGCAACAGATTTATCAGCACTAAACGGTTACATGCTCCAGTTTTTTAAAAGGGAAACATCCGACTGAGAGAGAGAACTCCTGGGATAAAAAACATCTGGGTCTGTCTTGGGTTTTTATTGAATACATGGAAGTTGATATTACCGTACAGTGTGGCGGCTGGGCTATCAGCAAAGCCTTCACTACAGGAAGGTCTTACGTCACTGGACAACCTGAAAGACAATAGGGCCTGCTGGTTCCTTTACAATGTGCACACTTGGACAGGAAACAGACTCCTCAGCTCCGCACAACCCCCATAACTCCTCAACTTCTAGACTGCAGCTATTCTCACACTCACTCAGTCTCAAGATTCATTTCTGAAGCTTGTGCAGCACCAGATTTTGGCTATAAATGCGCCACGCTTTCCCCACAACACGTCTAATTTCCTCAGAGGGAGTTTTCAGCCTCTTAAAGCCGTTCCACACTCTTGCCCTTGTCACTTTATAAATCCTCGGTCGAAGGGGGACGGCAGACGTTCAGCTATCTCAAAAAAAGCCAAATTTAAACTCACTCTTTCACAAATGAGCTTTTGTGTTTGTCTATTCATCACAGCGCACATTTTCCAGAACAGAGATGACAGTCCAGACTCCAAAAGCAATTTAGCATCATGCAAGACCGATCCGGCCTTTGGCAAATCACTGACATTCAAGCTGACGTCATTTTTTTTTTTTTTTCTCTTTCTACAGGTTGTTAAAGCAGGGACGTCAAAAGATGAAGAAACAGAGAATCGTGTGCATGAGATGTCTTTCTGTACAGTTTATCCTTTCTGGCAGTTGTGTGTGAGAAGGGTTAGAGTGTGGAGTGACAGTCATGTTAAATGACTGAGGAGGGCAACGTTGGCTTCACACAGCACGGAGAAACTGCACATCAGACAGGAATGGAAAAGCGAGTGCTGGCCCAAACGGTTGATTTGGTTGTGATGAGGAGCAAATGTAATGATCTCATGTGGTCGAAGCAACAGAACAAGGGAAGTGCTGGAACTTTTGCGGTTAAAAACTCCTGACAAAAAAGGGTTCACTTTAACTGCATTAAGAGGTTATTTTGTCTCACAGGGTAGAAGAGAATAAAACTCTCAACTCTCAAACTAAAAAAGGTCCTTCATAAAACTTCAGTTGATCAGTTTAACTGAGCTTTTTGCAGCACTATGCATGGTTGTGATTGGTCTCACACTGCATATAATAATATTTATATGTAGATTGAATGCCATAGTGCATGCCGCAGTCCTAATAGTCACCTCAAGAAACCTGGACATTTTAAGGTCAATATGTCTGGGCAGGAGCTGGAAATACAAACTCACCAGATGGCAATTTTCTTAGCAGCTTTTCAGGTGGAAAAAGATGTCAGGTGGGGTTAAAAAGGTTTAAAGCATGACTTATTCTGACAAAGAAATCTTTGATTGTTTCTAGTTTAAATGAAGGGTTTGACATTTTGGGAAATACATTCATTTCCTTTCTTGCTAAGTTAGCTGAGAGGATTGCTATCCATCTCATGTCTGTCCATAAATATGAAGTTACAGCCTGGACATGGTTACCTTAGCCACGATTAGCTTAGCATAAAAGACTGGAGGCTGGGGGAAACAGCGAGAAACAGCCAAGAAATAACTCTCCCATGAATCTCCCTGTAAAACCAAAACTTGTTGTTTTTAGCCATGTTGGCCTGGCAGTCGGTCGGTCGGTCCAGCACTGGTCCAGACTGAAATATCTCAACAACTGTTGGATGGACTGTTATGATACTTTGTACAGACATTCATTTTTCCCTCCAGGATGAACTGTAAGTGATCCCTCAAATTTTCCTCCAGCTTCAAAATCATCAGATCAAACGTTTAATTGATCCAATACATTGGTTTATGATTGAATATCTGCAAAAGTAATGAGATTCCCATCATCCCCAGCTGTATTTCGTGTTCCATTTGCTAATGTTAGCATGCTAACACGGTTAACTAAGATGTGTGCTGAGCTTAGTTCAGCCTCACAGAGCCACTTGCATGGCTGTAAACTTGTTACATTTTTGTTTGTCTGTGGATTAAACAAACCAGACATGTGTTAACTAGTCAAATTTAGAGGGGAATTTGGGGAATTTTTTTAAACTTTGGACCCCTACTGCAGTCTTTATGCTAATGAATGTGCATGCTAGCTAAAGATTGAGCATACAGACATGAGAGTGGTATGCATACCATCTAACTCTGGAGTAGAAAACATATATTTCCCAAAATTTGTCAGAATAAATCACGTAGGCCTGTCTTTATTAATTTACATCTGCATACCACCCAGTGAGTTTATATTTTCAACATTCTTCCTGTAACAAATTTTAAGAAAGGCTGAGTCACTAAAATTTTCAGATGCTGTGATTGCAAACCCAAGACGATGGTTTTGGATGTGGTAAGTTTAAACCTGAGTTATCAAATAAGGCGAAAGCTTTGACAACCACGACAAATGTTTCCTCCTTCTACTGCGGTTGAATTCAACTCTAACTTGCTCTATATGACTGAGCCACAAACTGTTCTTCACTTGTTCTGGTGGTTCTTTAAAACACACAATTCTATAAAACACAGTTTATACAACCAAGACCCCTTGAAGAACTCTGTCTAGAGAGAAATTTTCCTCTCATTTTTGTAGCATTGCATCCTCAGCCACAACTGACACTTCCCAGCTTACGTAATGAAACAAACCACAGAATCAAAGTAGGGGAGGGGGGAGTCCACCGTGTCAGTTTAGCTGGTCCACAACTGTGGTCATATTGCCACATAAAAGCCCAAACACCCAGGTGAATCACAGTAAAAACATTACTCGCGAGCCAAAAATCTTACAGGAAGCGAGCATGTGTTTCGGGCCAGGTGGCGTCTTTCCCAACTCCTGTCAAACATGCTCCTGTAGTAGAATTGAAAAATGTGACCCTGTTGAAGAAAATGGCAAACGCATTCAAAACAACAGGGCCAGCGCTTCCTCCCCGAGACGAGAGAACGAGAAGACCGAGCCGTAATCAGAGAAGAGTTATGAGATGGTGCACTCTGCTCACTGAACTGCCTTTTCCTTCCCCTCCTCCTCCTCCTCCTCCTCCTCCTCCTCCTCCGATAAACTGCTTTCACTTGTTTTCTTTTTTCTTTCACCGCCTTATTCTGTGCTTTTTTGCTCAGATTTCCTGGCTCTAGGAACGGTAGAAAGGAAGGGGGAGGAGCGAGGACAGCTGATGGAGAAAATCTGGGGGAAAATAGCGTTGGCATTCTTTTCCTCTCTGTGTTCTCTTTACAAAGACTACTTTCCAATTTCCAATGAGGTTTGGAAGAAAACCACTGATATTTCTCATTACAATTGCTGTAGACTTGTTGAAAAAAAAAAAAAAAAAGTTAAAATAGTTGCAGTGTGCTGCTTTGTGTAAGTCGAAATGGGGAAAAAGTGACAGCAGTCTACAAGAGCATTCCCTCTAATCCTTCATAGGTAACCAAACATAGTCAACAGTCGATCACCTGTCAAACATTTTCCTTCAGTAACAGATGCTTCCTCATCTAAACAAACTTCTCTGCCTGTTTGAGAACTTCCAACGCAGCTGTAGAGCTGCAGGACAAAGTTTAACCGAGACTTCAAAAAGATAAATTTTCCACAACAGCTTGAAGTTTGCCCGGCGTTATTTGACTTAGAAGATATACTGAAGTAATGACTGCAGATGAATGATAAAAGTTACATTTACAACTTAAGTGGAGGATAACAACTTAAATCTTTTCTCAGCAGTGAAAATGTCCCGACGGCAACGACACACACAAACACCTCGCTGCAGCCTCTTTCACATTTGGCACGGCAAAAATCAACAATGAAACACTATATATCTGGTTAAGTAAACACGACGAAATGGGTCATCAGTGCGTGGAGTTGGTTTACAGATGAAGTGTGATATATTTGTTGCCCTTGGGAGGGCAAAAATATTAACATGTTGGAGACAGGAGTTTTCTGAGCCGAGCTGTTTAGACTGCACAGTGAAGAACAGCAATGTGGGAGTACTGTGAACCGAGACTGATCAATATTTCATTGTTTATTGCTCTAATATTATTATATTAGAGCCTGTGAAAAAAAGCATCAGTGTAACAACATGACATTTATGTCTTTTGAGACAAAAAAACAGCCAAAATATAACAATCTTTTCACACTTGGCTGAGGGGGAAAAGTTAATGTATCGAAAAAGTGAAGTTGTGATGAAGTCTGAAGAAAACTGATATTTTAAAATACAACTTGACATTGCAGAACATGTTTCAAGGAATTCATGTCATCCTGTCACTTATAGTTACATGCTTCCACTTCACCAGAAAGTTAAAAAAAAAAAAAAATAAATAAAGAATAAAAAAAAACAGCAGCAGAGTCGAGGGTGTGCATAGCTGTAACGTTCTTGGTTGGAGTCCAGACGGGGGCTCTTGCTGCATGACTCCTCCCATCTTTATGCTATTACCATAGCATAGCCGTCCAATGAAAACACCGTGTCCCCAAATTTAGTGATTTGAAATTTTTCAGATAAACGAAGTTAAATGTTCCTTTACGAGTTTATAAAACCGCTGCGTTTTAAAGAGTAACACCCGCTGAAAATCTTGTTTTTACTGATCTCGAGTGGTTTAACATTCCACCTTGCCTGAGCGATGCACGATTGCACACCAGGACTCTGTGATGTCATTGTCGGGGACAGTTACAGCGCACTTCCAACCACACCCAACAAAACAGACTTGTGCACTTTGAAACACTGCACTCCTCAAGCTAAATAAACCATTTAAAACCTTGCTGGATCTGAAAAAAATCATTGTCACAAAGCCTAGGCCTAGGACGCAAACTCTATATTAAGATCAAAGCAGCGAGGAAGTTAATTGTTATCTTGTATTGATTGTATTGATGTACTGATTTCACAACAGAGTGCCTTAATAACATAATTTATGCCTGATTACTCCATCATGGTGCTTTAAATCTGTGCAATGATTTGACCGAGAGACACATCAGAGTACATGTTTAACCTCGATCATTCACAGCTTGCATTCTTTCATGACATGCATGGCATGCAAAGGTAATCAGACAGGAAAACCTCCTCCTTGACTTTGCTATGTTTACATCTGTGCGCTGATGACCACTTGTGCTCATATTGGTGAGTGTCACACAGCAGATGTTTTATGTGAGAAGGCAAAGAAAAATCTAATATGCTCATCTTTCTTTCATGCATCTTACATGCGGAATCGGTCGGATTACACTGTGATAAAATGAACAAATCGACTTGCCTGATGCTTATTTACATTCCCCGTTTTTTGGCCTGATATTGTGCAGTCCGGTCCAGACATTAACTACTTGCATAGTACAGCTGTAATGATTGTATGCAGGAAACAGAGATTTGTGAAGAAGTAGAGTCTAAATGTTTACAGTGTGATCTCTTACTACGATGTTGGAAGTGTTGTGGAAGGATGGAGTAAGCTTTTCCCTGTCGCTGTTATCACTTGTTACTTTGGTCCTTGGCAGACAGAGAGGAAGTCGGCACGTTCATTGTTCCCACCGTTCACTGTGTCTCAGTCACCTTCCTGGTGCCGTTATAAACGTGTGAAGGGGCTCACCCCAAAGCAAGTCTGCTTTGTCATGATCAACGCCCCTGTGAGCCTGCGTTACATCAGTGGTTAAAACTTGGCACCGGCTCCGGCTGATATAGCAGTATCAAAATGGTATTCAAGAGGCCGAACATCTCAGGGTGTTGTCGGTTTAGCTCCTGCCATGCCTGAGCCACATTCCTAAGGTACCCTGAGTTCCAGTGTGCCAAAGCAAACCCTTGAGGCCCAGACGGGGTCACAGTTTAACCCCTGCTGGGAGATACTGAATTTCATCCCACAGGAAGGATTTACTGTTCAGGACTGTGCCTCTCAGTCTGCAGCTAATAAGCAACTCAACTGGGTCAGGCCACCACAAGCCTGTCTAAATAATAAATGAAAACAGAGACACGTCGCAAAAACTTGCCAGATGACTGCCCAACTTAGTTTGTTTTCGGGAGGAGAATGAGTGCAACTTCCTAATGTTGATTTAGTAGGAATACATGTTGGGCCAGTAGAGGAAGACAGGCAATGGCCTACTTTCCGTCTCAATACGGATATTAGGGTTGGATGATAATTCAGTATTATGGTTTTCTGGCTTTCAAGCAAGCGGCAAACTACCACAGCTTGAGGCTGAAGCCAATGTGGAAGTAAAGTGCGACGCGACCGACCGAGACGATCGCTCCAACTGATTCCTATTCAAAAAGCGTCAACTTCTCTCTAGAAATACTCTAATCAATCATTTTTTCAATGAGTCTCAAGCGCTAAATTCGGGCCATCTAATAAATGTGCTGGAAATTATTGCTCTATTAGTAAGATTTGATGTCTGCTTGGTGGATGTTGAGTGACAGCTGTGATTGACAGTTGGTTCACCTGCTGATCTCCTTGGCAATATTTCAGGAAGTTTAATGTTACTTGATTACAATACTTGCCCAGTTAGCACAATTTAGCTAAAATAGCTAACCTTAGCCCAAGTGTGCACCGCTCGGTCTTCCCAGTAAACTAGACAATCCTGGTGAAAAGCGTTACAGTCTGCAGCCATGACAGTTTCACAGTTTATTTGAAACTGTGCACATGTTACCTCAAACTTACTAACTACATTAATGCAACAGCGACATCACTGCAGCATGTGGACACTGTATAATATGAATACTCCCAGTGTGCGGTGGGGAAACAGCCCAGACTGCTTCCTGATTAGTTTAGTGGACCACAGGACTAGGTGGGCAAGGACCGTGTGATCTGCCTGTGTGTGTGTGTGTGTATGTGAGTATGTGAACGTGGGTCCGCGTGTGTGTGTGTGTGTCTTTTTAAGGAGGGGGGATTTGACTGTGGCCATGGCGGTTCCAGACCATGTAATTACTCCCACTTAGCATGGAGAACAAAATAACAATTTCAGTCATAACACAGGAGGGAAATTATGGTGGGGAAGCCACTGGCCATGGTCTATACTCTATATATTCCTATCTGCACAGGTTGTTCTCCAAGTAGACACATTCAGGACAATTATCAATTTCCCCAAAATACTCTGGGTGCACTTCCAGCAGCTCTTCAATGGACAGATCCTAGTGAGTCAGCATTTCCAGCAAAGTTGAATCTGTAACAGTAATCTGCCTTGTTTCAATGCACACTTACAGGAGGAAGGTACAGCCTGCTCTATATTTAGTGAGGTTAATCAGTGAATTAACCTCCCTAAAACAAACTAATTGACACACATCTTGCGTGAAACCGAAAGAACATCCGACGTCTCGTGAGGAGCTCGCCCGACGCTTTTCTTCTCTGAGAAACACCTTGAAATCTACAGCTGATTGACAGTTACAAACACAGGCTGTAGCTGGTATTTGTTTTCTTGTGGCTGGCTCGAAACCACAAGAATACTACATTCATCATGCCAGAGCAAATTTAAGATTGGTGATGACAATGCATGAGAGGAACTGGGTGAGTATATGTGTGTGAGCGTGCAAAGCAGTCCATGAGTCACTGGTCCGCTCTGAGAGACAGGGTGACAGCGGCACAAAGCGACAGCAACAATACAAAGAGACCACAATGTATCCGTGGGGGACTTTGACAAGGTTTTTGGTCAGAATCAATGACTCACTGATTACTTCACTGAGCGCTGAGTTTTCAGGTTTTCTCAACGTCTGACTCATTCTTTTTCCTTTTTGGAACATGTCCTATCTCTTGGATGTTGCTCCCAAAGCCTGTCAACCAATGTGAAACACGCTTGTTATGTTATACCTTTTTATTGCTAGTAGACATTAGCCAAAACATAATTAAAAGGTCCTATAAAGCTAATGAAAATCAGTCAGCCTAATGCGGCTATAATCTATATTTTTCATAATACGTATCAAATGACGATGTGTAATGCGAGGGGCGTTGCTCGTAGTGAATTATTACTCGACTCTGCAGCTCTTTGCAGCTTTACAGAGCTTTATACTGAGTATCAGCTCGTTGTTTAGCTGTTCGGCTGCAACTTTACTGTTTCGGTTCACTCCCACTGCTCTCATAGCGTATTATTCCGATGCACCAGGCAGGATTTTTAGAACAAAAAAGCTCTAAAAACCCGCTGTACACTACCTATTCAGCACCAAATGGCAAACAGACATGGTTAGCAACTAGCTGGTGAACATAGTGGAGTATTTAGTAGCTAAAGAGAGTGAATATTGGACTTACATTCATCAGGTTGCCAGATATATGACTCCAAATGTATGATAATGTTGTTCCGTAACTGCTGGATGTGTAAATAAACAACCTTTTGCTAACAAGTTCAACGTATCAACTTAAAAAGTGATGATAAGTCAATGTTGTGTCCCCAAAAGGCCAAAAATCAGTTAATGCCGGCTTAAAGTTACACTAATCAATAGTTTTACATTAAGAATGGATCAATATGTCATGTGAAAGAGGCAGTGAATTAGCACCCTTCCACCTCAGCTCTATTGAGCGTTTTAGCGTCTTGCAGCTAATTGTTTTGGTTTTACTGCCCACAACTTTACTGTTTTCGTTCATTCCCGACACTCTCATCAGCTAAATGTTTCCAGATGTGGCGCCCTAAAAAACAACAGTGTGCTACCTGCCCAACACCAAACAGCGGACAGATAAAGTTAGCAACTAGCTGGTGGACATAATGGAACATTTAGCAGCTGAAGATATTTCCCTCAGGAGATGGTGACCAAGCGTTGTGTTTTCAGCTAAACGCACTGCTCTCAAGTGATCAAAAAATGTAATTAATCAGGTTTAGATGTAGAATATAACCTCACACTGATATCCTACAAAGAGTCAGAGGTTTGTATGCTAAAGACAAGATAAATAAATCTGAAAACGGCCATGATGTTTTTTGAGCATGGGAAAATTATTACAACAATGGGATTTTTGGTCATGACTTTGCTTGGTAAGCAAGTCTATTGTAAAAATAAATTAATACATTTAAAAAAAGAGTCTGGTTGAGATGATGTGGTCTGCAATTTTTCATACAAATTTCTAGAGAGGACAATTTGTGAGGATACAGCTCCTGGCATCGCAGTACTTCAGAGCTTCGACACCGAGAGGCGACTCTTTAAAGAGAAGACTTGACTTTTGTAGTTCGTTCTGTTAAGTCGAAATAAAGAAAAAAAAAAACTGCCGCTTTGACAGACAGATTGTTAAAAACGTATCAGGCAAATCCACATTCAAGACAGCTGCTGACAGGAGGATTCAAAAGGCATCTGTCAGCTGCAAAGTATTTCTGAATCCACTACAATGAGCATACAGTTTACATTTGTAACACATACTGTACACTCCTTACAAAGAGGAGCGGTTCCCTACGCTTACACTCTGCCAGGGTTGGAAGATTGCCTGGGCAGGCAGGAGGCGAGGAGAGGAGAGAGGGAGCCAGAGAGCTGCATGGAGAGGAGTAACTACGGCGTCTGAGCAGAAGGTGAAGCCCTCTTTCCCCATTTTCACTCCCCACACCTTCTCTATGTCCAGCGAAAAATCCCTCCTCTCTCTCTCTCTTTCTCTCTCTCTCTCTAAAGCACATGCACCTCCCCTCCCTGGCAACGTTTTGAGCCTGATACGACCACAGTTTAGATAAGCATTCTTCCACAATGAGAAGCCAAGAGTGTTTTTTTTTTTTTTTCTTCTTCTTCTTCTTCTTCTAAAACAAAGCCCGAGAAATGCCTTTGGTTTCTGATGGGAGCTGTGAGTTTGTTTTCAATTTAGGGTTATCCCAGGAACACACAGGTTTCTCTCCAAAAATAGGCAGTACAGAAAGTGGATGAGGAGGGAAGAAGGGTGGGAGGAGGAGGAGGAGGAGGAGAAGAAGAAGAAGGGAGGGGAGTTTGGTTAATGAGCACCAGATGCCTTACCTTCGGTGGTAGCCACATTCTTTGGAGCTTTAGTTGGTGTGTGATCTGTGCTCGAACTTATGTCAGAGGAGATGCTTGAGCTCCCTTTACCTGCGGGGGGAACGGGAAGAAAAACAGAAGTGCTATGACACAGTTTGGCAACTTTAAGATGACAAACTGCATCTATGAGTCATGTTTTATCACTTAAACGTCACATATATAACGTTGACTGAATTCTCTTAATGTTTTTCCTTTTGTCGAATCGAAAACGTGCCTTTGAGAAAACTACTTATGCGCTCGATTCCTGAAGAGTCTGTCAGAGATAAAGTGGAAATACGCTTTTTTTCGTGATGAATGTAATGCGGTAAGGAGGTATGAAGTGTAAGGAAATAAAAAGCCCATCGCTCTCTGCTTTCATGACTTTTATGTTCCTCGGTTTTAGATGAAAGGTTAGCCTTGGCACGTGCAACAAAGTCCGCTGGTTTGTTTGAGTATGTGTCCGTTTTTTGATATTTGGAAGAAGAATAAAGTCTCCCCAAAAAAAATCCCCTTCAGCCTTCACTTCCACGGAGGATGAGAAACCCTCCTGCGCAAGATACAAGCAATCACTCTAATGTATGATTATATGTATCATTAGCAGCATACTTTTTAGGCCGTACTGTCTGTATGACTGCCACATGAAAGTGCTTCTCTATGAAGTTTACATGAATTTACGGCTTTTATTTATGAGCTATATGCTTGTATTATCGGATTTAGGTGTTCTGCACGGTCACATAAGAGTGCTAAATTTCAAAGAGGTATTCTCTGCTGCCGGAGTACGACAGGCTTGTCTGCCATGGTGACTGCAGGCTGCCTGCGGAGGGGTTGTTTATGGCATTTCATTCCTCTGTCAGATCATAAATGCAGCTTTGTGGCTTTCCTGAGACTAAGTATGTGCCTTTCACCCAGCACGACAGGCAGAAGAGGTACTCTCAAACAGTCACACCCACATGCACATCAAGTGCAACCACCTAAACAGACTAGACAGTTCCCGAAATAAGTTGTAAATACGAAAGCTTGTGCAAAAAGGGGGGTCGGGAGGAGGGGGAGGGGGAGAGGGGGGGGGGGGGTACGTGCCAAAAAATGCAACCTGTGTCTCCAAACTCAGCCGCAAGAACTACACGTGATCACAAAAGGTATACAGTTATTTCAAAAGCAATGCAGCTCATATGAGTATGAATGACATTTTCGCGGTGACATCACTGAGCAGGCACATCTGCCACGGCTCTGAAGTGACTCAGATATTCATGAGGAGCTTGTAGACGTCAACGCGAGAAGCTACTTTTTCTAATATGGAAGCAGAGCAGGAATCAACATAAGGCTGCGTCAACACAAGCAAAAAATATATTTGAATATTACAGGCATTTCTCTGCGGGGCTGTTGGGTTGAAGCATGTGGATCTGTGCAAGGCCAATTGTTTTCTGTCTTTTGTGGAAAAACAACTTTCAGAAAAGCTCCTGCTTCCTGACTTATGCTTATATAATGTGTTGGTGGAAGGCTGCTGCATAGTTGTGACCAGTGTGTAATTAATTGCGGAGTCACACTTGAAAACAGATGTGGACAGACGGACTGCTGAATACTGCAACTGTGAGTAAGACACTGGTCTTAAGACACTACTGAGATGATGATAAATACTATAAAGATTTTATATTGTGAATAAATACCATGTACAAGAGTGTTAACACTGAGGTGGAATGGTGAACACTAGCTCACATCTTCTTGTGAAAACTATCCACTGATACTGAAAACGGATCCCTTGAAAAACTCATCCGATGACAAACAATTCTCACATAAAAAGTGATTTTTTTTTATCAGCAAAAGCAAATTAATGCACTCAACTTTATGTTTCTTATAGAGCTGCAACCATCAGTTCGATTCATCAATCAGTCGATTGGCAGAAAACTTTAATAGTCATTTAAGCATGTTTTGAGCAAAAGTGGAAAAATATCACAGCTTCCAGCTTCCCAAATGTGAATATTTTCTTATTTTCATACTTCTCTATGATATATAATGATTATCTTCAGGTTTTGGACTGTGGTCAAACTAAACAAGACATTTTAAGGAGTAATAATGGGCTCTGGGAACTTGGGATGGACATTTTTCACAATTTACTAACTTACCAATTTACAAACCGCATGAATAATCGTGCAATCGAGGAAATAATCATTAGTAGCAGCGTTAGTTTCTTGCAATAGGTGTGCTTGAAAATGTCTCAAGCTGTATTATAAGGGTGAATGTTTTAATCGGGAAAACGTAGACATCATCGTCTTAACATGTGATGATGTCACATCAACAAAAAGCAATGAGGTGCGTCCATGCCAGGTGTTCACTATAAGTAAATCTAATGCTATGACAGACATGTGTGCAACCTACATAGCCTATATCATGTTTTTTTTGCACCTGAAGAGTAAAGAAACATAAATTTGTTGCAATTCAACTCAGGGACAACTTGAACTGAGTCAAACCTGTGATAGAATCTGCTCATATACCTTCGCAGGCTGGATTCCTGAATGCTCCTAGGTGGAGCTGGTCCACATGTTATTTTTAACATCATGAGTTCCAATCTTTTCTCTGCAGTTATTGACTTAGGAAGAGATCACACTGGAATGTTATTTATACAAACATTTCTGCTCTGGAGACAGAAATAATGTGTTTGCAAGAGTCAGGCCACAGGTTTTTTTTTTTTTTTTTTCCTTTTTTTTTTTTTCTGAATAAGTAATGTTGAAAGATTAGGCCTTAGATTATGAAGCGAAGGTGAGTCTGACTCTCTGCCTGTTGAACTGACATTCCAGGATCATTAATGCTACGGTTGGAGATTTTTATCAATATTGTGTTTTGAGAGTCTTGGATTTTGGTTATCGTAATACTGCAAAGAAGAAAGTTTCATGTCGTCTTTGCCGTGGATTTAAACTGCATTCCAGTTGGGTGAAACAATTTTCCTGAATTTATCTGCGAGCTGAGTGAGATGGACAGTGAATACCTTGCTTGGCTGGCCACCATCTCCACATTACTGATGACCTTCTTTTTTTTTTTTGTCTGTTTGTTTAATATCGGCACATTATAGATCTGATTTATGTGGTGTTATTAAGGGCGAGTCAATTCTGCTATTTAATGAACTTCTCCCTTGAGATACCTGCTTCTTTTGCTCCGCCCGATGACAACATCCAACATTTATCAGCTGCAGCAGATCACTTATTAAACTAAAAATTAAAAACTAAATTAGGAATCAGTTGTCTTTACTGTTAGGTATATCTGCACAAGCCTCAGCCTTTTCATCATCATAGCCATTTAGTGTATTTTCAAGGCGTCGAATACACATTTTCACTGACACAAGGATCATATGGCGTTGACCGATAATGCACAAAATGGCTACCACATCAAACAACAATAGGTGAAGGGCCTGTGAACAAAAAAAATCTCTGGAATTGGCTCTTATCAAGATAAGAATGACTAAGTGCCCACATGCCCAGACACTCATGTCTTCAGACCCGCCTCCACTAAACATTAAGAGACCCACTTTCAGTACAAAATATATGGCATAAATTAGGCTACTTGGTGTTGTCTGATGAACTTGCTGCCCTGCCGAGTCATGTGTTGTTGACTGATGATGTGAGGTGAGTATTTGTAGCGTTAAAAATGACTGTACAGAGTTAAAATCTCTGCTACTAATTTCAACTCTTAGAGCCTTAAGTCTTGCATGTCAAATAATAACTTACCTGTGCAAGCTCTTGTTCATGCAACTGTATTATAACACACACATGCTTTTAAACTGGACAATAAGAGCTTGAGGAGTTAATTTCCTGGATAAAAAAATCTAGAGAAATGGCTGCAGTGGGCTCCAACTTCATGCTGCATACAGTTAGAAACAGTTCATTAAGAATATAAAAATGTTTAAAACATGACCACCAGATGTCTCTCTCTTTCCTGAGGGATGAATATGAACGTTGCACATCATTAAAAAGGTATAAAAAAGTAGGTAATATAAAGTCAAAACGTATCAGCACCATATCAGCACATATTCTACACAACTGGGCGTTTTTTGAATGGGGGTATGGGATAGGTTTAACTCTACAGAAACAGTGAAAACACTTATTGTGTGAAAAATAAAGATATAGAGGGAATAGTGCTAGTTTTAAGCTAGCTAACTTATGTCTGGGGACAAACTCAAGGAAGCTAAAGACACAAGAAACTGCGCATTGCCTTGAATATTTAGTTTAGTTGGACATGAACAAGGAACAAACGGTGACATGCTAGCATCTTTTTACTAACTAACGTTACAGCATTGGAGAAAACTCCCTCTTTGAAGCGTAATTGAAATAAAAGGCGTTTTAAAGCTGTAATTGCAGCACTTACCCTCGCTTCCATACTGTTTTCCATTGTTCGCACCCATTTTAAAGAATACATAATCTATGCGCAAAACTCGGGTTAACAAAAGGAGTTAAAGTCCAGAGTAAAAGGCAGTCTTTTCCATAAAGATAGACTAGACAGTCAGAGTTTTGTGTTGGGCCGCTAGCTCTGACTCCAAATAGTTAATCCAGATGTTGAACAGAGGACGCCTCAGCATTACGCAAACCTAGAATCCAGACTTCAGCTTCCAGCGGTGCAGACTGGCTATATCTGAACATCCTCAGACACACAGCGTTGTACACACACACAAAAAAAATCCCGATTCGAGAAGTTTAGAGAAAACTTTGTGAAGTGCCCTAAATGGTAAGCAGCTGTTTATCAGGCTGAGTGCGGGCAATCACAGCGGCCAGACAACTTTCTGAGGACGCGCAGCTCTCGTCCAGTGGATTTGGATTTAAAGAGACCGCAGGCCAGGGAGGGAGATGTGGATATTTAAAAAAAGATAAACCAAAGACAGGCCCGAGACTGCGCCTCAGTAACAACAGCAGAATAAAGATGTAGCCTATTGTTGAACAAGAGCTTTTACAGAGCAGAAGATTTGAAAATTATTTCAGAAAACAGCACTGAAACAGAACAATCGCAGCTTATTCTCTAACAGCAGGACACAGAATGGAAGCAGCCACAGTCCCAACATGTGATTTTCCATTATATATACCTCATTAATATTCAAGTCATCACAGGTGTGCCTTTCATCAAATTCACACTTCACCAATCAGAAGCTATGCCACATAATCTCTTCTTTATTCTGAGGATATAGGCCAAGTGAAAGAAGAGCATGGTCCAACCACACATGCTGGGATGTTTCTATGAATAGCAGTCATACAGGTCATTGGATATCTACAAGTAAAGACTCTGGACAAAAGCAGTTGCTTGGTGTTGACAGTTGACTTAATATTCTGGATACATGTTAAATTCCTTTCTGAATCCACACAGACTATATATTTACACTGGGATAACCATAGGTCTTTACAGAGCTGGTTACTATAGCACTACTATATCTAATATTCTTACAAACACCTCGCAATGTTACATGATGAAGATATACAATATGCAAACATAAAACAAAGTATTTCTTATAGTACACAGACTAATCATTTGTGCTATATTGGTAGCTGTTCTGGCTGGCACCCAGGAAAAGCACTGTTGTGCACAGGGTGCTCCGCAGTAATCAAGAGATTTCAGACTGTGGAGTTTCCATCCCACAGAAGCACACAACTCCTACACTTTCACACCAAATTGCATTCATTGTACAAAACATTTTGTCTCAAAAGAGAGAAAAAAAACTGGCTTAGCAAGTGTACTAGGAGTCATCATACATTTCATGTTGATCAATCAAGCCGTATCCTTGATGTTATTTCTGTATCCAAAAGAGATTTCTTTTTTTTTTTAAATTTGCAGTGTGTTGATCTGAGTTTGCTCTTACAAGCTGTCAAGAATGCATAATGTATTTTAACAATGTTTGATTGGCTCACATGGTACTAATCAAATGGGCTCTTGGCTGTCTGAGAGGTCAAATGCCAAACCTCAGACCTTTACAGCCAGCAATCTCTGCCACACTGGAATGCATAGCTAGAAAGACTTCAGCTCTAATATACGCAAGCTCACAAAACTCAACCTGCTGCAGTTATAAAGCATCTCTAGCTGACAGCAGCCTGAAAATTGACAAAATATAAATAACAGGTTTCATAGTTTTACTGATCTGAAGTGTGAAGGAACAAGATGCTTTATCAAAAACCATTTATTCAAGTCTAAAAATATGAATCTAAAAAGCTTAACTTTAGGACATCACATGTAATGCACATACAAATCAGTTAGATCAGCTCTGACAGTTGGCCATTATTGGTGATCCAGTGTGAAAACACACCCACGGGAGTGAAGGGGTAAGGGTTGACAGCAGGACTTGTGTTTATTTCAGAAAGAAGTTCAGATTTGGCTACAGACATGGCATAGCAGGCTGAACCGGAGATTGTGAAGCCGTCCTCTGGCACAGCTGCACTCTGGGAGAACGTGGTGTTGGCGTCCGTCAAAGTGGTAATCGAGGGAGACGAGTGGTCATTTTCGGCCTCTGCGGTGGATGTGCGGCTGGGAGAAAGTGGGGTAGAGGTGATCTGCTCTATCTTGCTGTATAATGCTTGCAGGGTTACAGGAACGGACATGCACCTGAGTCAAAAAACAAACAAGTATTGGAAGAGATCAGACTGGAGGTAAGAATGCAAAGATGGCAGGGTCTGACATATTTTTTATATTAAAAACTTGGTAACATTGACATTATTGAAGTCAATCCAGTTCATATTCCTGCATATCAAAACAATCTTCAATCTAATTTCCCCCAGGAAGCAAGACGATGATCCTACTAAGGAAGGAGGCAGCTTTTTCAAATTGTAGAGCAAGGAGGGGTAGATACAAGTTATGAAACCATACCTCTTTAAAACACTGGAGACATATTCATCCATAGAGGAATCCCCTATTCCTGCTCCAAACAAACTGCAGTTAATCTGATGACAATCAGAAATGTCCATCAGTACTGTGGACAAAAAAAAAAGCACAAACAAGTAATTTAAGACAGATTTTTATGTCATATTTATCATTGACCTGACCTTAAAGGTGCAGTGTGTAGGATTTAGTGGCATCTAGTGGTGAAGTCGCAGATTGCAACCCCTCACCCCTCAATTTCAAGCATGTAGGAGAATCTACATGCTTGGCACTGGCTGCGAAACTCGCTAAAAAACACAAAAGGCCCTTTCTAGAGCCAGTGTTTGGTTTGTCCGTTCTGGACAACATGGCAGGCTCTGTGGAAGAGGACTCGCTCCCTATGTAGATATAAAGAGCTCATTCTAAGGTAACGAAAACATGACAATTCTTAGTTTCAGGTGATTATACACTAAAGCATCCATATGAATATTATATTCCATTTCTGCCAAGTCCATTCTGCTAGATGCCACTAAATTCTACACACTGCACCTTTAAATAACCCTCCATATGGCTTAAAACAAAATCACAACGAATTAGGTAAATTGATTTGATTAAGAAACGTTTTTCAGATGTTGAGGTTCTCAGACAACAGCACTTATTCTTGACCTTTAATAAAAATGTGTGGGAAATGCTCACAAACAGCAAGGGAGTCGGTGTCAGGTCGGTGAAAGGTCACAGAAAAGCTGGTGTCAGACTCCGGAAGGACTTCGAAATGCAGGTCACGAGCAGATCCTGATAAACAGAGCCATCAATAAAGTATTACATGATTGTGAAAAAAGGAAAAAAAAAACAATTTTGTTCCTGCCAATTTTACAGAGATGACTTTCTCCAATTTTTCTCCTACCTGGACTGGTGCACATACAGCTTCTCAGTAGGGTGTTGATGGCACATTGATGGCGCAGCAGCTCCAGCAGGGCTGGTACGTGGGCCGGATGGGTGAAGGGAATATTGTCCATCACAGTCGCTCTCTGGGCAGGCACCTCCCATGCAGCTCCAGGGAAAATATAACTGTGCATCACATCACCAGGAAGAGGCTGGACAGAAAAGGCTATTGATTAGTTTTGTGTCATACATTACATTCAAGGCTTGTATAATCATTTAGCTTACTGTGTGAATTGTAGTGTAACACACAACGGTGTCAATCACTAAGGCAACAAGCGTGTACATACCACAGTAAAAATAGTATCCTGCTCATCTAATGTCTCCCCATGGCTGTTTGCACTTAGTGAACATCTCTGCAGAAGCTTGGGTAATGGTGCCCACTGCAGGTCAACATCTGGTATGGTCACATCTAGGATGTGTCACAGAAGGAAAAAACAGCAGAATACAGATGGGACATAAATATATGCTTGAGGACTAAAGAGGAAAAAAAAAAACCCAAAAAAACACTAAATGTAATACTTACATTATGTGCGAAAAGAAATAAAAAGCATGTGTGAATTTCACACAGTAGAAGAATTTATTGTGAAATGTTTCCAGACCTGTAATTTGGCTAAGCTTCTTAACAAAAGACAGCATCATTGGTATCGCTGGCTTCAGTTTGAGCAGAAAGCAGGCAGGAAACGTCTCATATGGCCCCTCACTCAGTGGTGTAAACACTGGATAACTGCAACAGCACACAATTTTACTACTTCTTATTAACACAGTTTGACACTGAAATCCAGATTTACTGTGGGATGTAAAATGAAAAAGTATTCCGTTGGGTGAGAAGATTAAACAACATGTTACCCCTGGAGATCCAGCTGTGGAGGCTGTGGGATCACAGATGCCATCTGAAGCTTGTGAGTGGCATCGCTGGGGCTCACGGTCACCTGAGCTGCCTGCACAACTGGCTCCATACCTGGAATTTCTTTTAATAAAAAGAGCTTTTCAGCGGGACTCAAAATGTAAATGTTGCATTCACAAGATATCTGATAGGTCTATTAGTAAACTGCTTTAGTTTAACATGAGATCACATTAGTGCATTTCTGCCTGTTAAGAGCTTTGGGATCTTACGTGCAACTGAAGTCTTCATCCCATCAGTTGGGATTGTATAGAACTGGATAGTCAAAGGGCAATCTAGTAGTAGAAAAATGTTATCAATTCAAAAGTTAAATGACTTTTTTAAAATAGTTTTTGCCTCTTGTCATTATGTACCTTCTTTTCCAGCTATTAGACACCCAATCCTGCTATTGGTAATCATGTCCATTTGGGGGTCACTGTCCTCTGTTACCCTGAAAGCAGATAAAAGTGTTGGTTCCCATCTTTCTAACAAGTTTTAAGCCTTCATATTTCATGTCACTCACCTTGACAAATGTGATAGTACTTGCAAGTCTTTTCCAAGGTATTGTAGAGATGCAAACAGTTTTAATTTGACATCACTGAAAAAAAAAAAGACAGGGAAAGTTAAAATGACTGCAAGAGGCCCCGTACTGTTCAAGCTAATAAACATTTTTATGAGTAGGTACTTGTCTCCAGGGATGTTGTACTGGGTGAAGAGGCCTTCCAATTTCATAGAGAAGTCAGCAAAATTTTTTGACCTGTGGAGAGCCGTACAGCAGTACACTCAGCACGAGCATCTAAAGCTGTTTATCTTTAGGTAATCATTTAAATAGCACTGTCATCTCAATCCCCATAATGTGGGGGATAACAGCAGTGCTGCTGCAGTGTGCTGGCTGTGAACTAAAATTTACCATCGCTCTACCTCTTACCTCAGCAGCTGAAGAAGGGATTCACTGGACTGCAAGAAAATTACATTTTATTAGCACAGTACAGGGTAAAGGGGAGTGTTGTAAATTGCTTGCTGGAAACCGGACAGTCCACTTACAACAGGGGAACCTCCGTGTGGGGCCACCTTTACTTCCTCCACCCCACCACATGGCAGCAACACCACTTCCAGGTAGAATAAGTCGGCTGTCAGGTAGCATGTGGCCTCAGTGATGTGAAAGCCCATCCTAGAGTGCAAACGTGAATATGGAAGAAAGTTAGTGGAACCACATTATTAGATAGGATGAGAGGTAACAAAAGAAAAAGTTTGTCTTAAACCAATGGTCAGGTGCCCAAATAAACATTGAAATAGGTTTTTCTTGCCATAATCATTCCTTCTGTTCATACTGGTCGTTAGAAAGTCCCTTCATAATGCACTTACAATGTAAGTGATTGAGGCCGAAATCCACAAGCTAGATAGTATGAAGCTATGAAATGTTAGTCTTTTTAGTGCCAAAGTCACTGTTTGTTACGATTCTTCCACCACAGCTCAACAGGGAAACACTGTCTGAGGGAACACAAAGAGGGAATTTGATGCTAAAAAGACTGTAAATGTGGCAGATATCCACTCGACATGACTAACTCGCACTGCTGAAGCCTCATATAAAGCTTCATATAAACTTGGAAATGAATTTTTGCACAAAATGACACACTGTGGATTTTGTCCCCCATCACCTACATATGAAAGCACATTTGAAGGAGATATTTTAATAGCCAGTATGAACAGGAGGAATGATTACATCGAGGAAAAACCGCATCAATAAGTCAACTCTTTACCCTCGTTGTTTGGCTATCATCTCCAGACGAGACCTCATGGCGTTCATAGAGGACACTGAAATATAGAGAGACTGACTGATTCGCAAGTAGAGCCAAAATACAAGTCAATTCTATATACACACTGAACTACATGAAGATCAAAACACATACAGAATCATCAGTATATTGTTTTTTTTTTACCATTAAACACTTCCTGGAGCCTTTCCAGGGATCTACCCAGCAGCTCACAGGGTTTGGATTCATCTCTGGATTTGTCCTATTACGAGAAAAGCAGCAGCAGCAGCAACAATGGAGCAGTTGTGTGACAATGTCATCCTTGTGTAAACAGTCTTTGGTCTTCCAGGCCCATCCCACTGTGCAACACAAACTGTGTGACACAGTGGCGCAGGGAAATGTTGACATTTGGATGCTTTGCACTTTGGGATGGGTATGTATAGGGAGGCAGTGAGCTTAATGCACCCGGGCGTGTAAAAATGCATTGTGCATTGCAAGTACCCCTAGAGCTCTACCCTCATTACTTATAGTCCTATAAAAGTCCTCTTGAACATTACTGCTGGCAGATAGCTGCCTTATCCCTTTGGACCACACATCACTTCAGACCACCAAGTAATCCAAGTTTCTTTACCATACTTTAGAGACTGACCACTGCCAAGCTCAGCTTCACATTAATCCAGAGTATTATCTGTCCTGGTGCTCCACCCATAACAAATATAAAAGAAAACTAACTAACGCTCTCTAGAGCTTCAATATATCAGTGCTACATGTGCACTATATACTTCATTTCAGCCTTTTTTGTTGGACAGTAAATATCTTTCTGAACAGGATAGCATTAAACATAGAAACGAATTCCAGTCATTAAGCTGCAAAATTAAAAATGAGGAAAAAAAACTGAACTGAATCCAAGTAAAGATTTGATAACTCTCAATGCACAGACTGCTGATCAAACAACAAAGACTTGAATGTTCTAGCATAGATGATCTCATTCTCAGTGCATCACCACACCAGTTCCTGATTAGCACATCATCATATTAGAGAAACCACCCAGTGACCGGCCAAATATCTGTTATTCATGCATTTATCACGTCTTTACCGACATAAAACAAACAAGAAGAAAAAGATGACTTTTGAGTGATCTCATATTGGCACTGTGACATTTAAAAGGGGACAGTAAAGCTGATGTGAATGTGAGATGTGAGTATGAGGGCTGAGGATCAGATATGACAGTGTTTACTGGAATTAGTCTTACCATGCATCTTCTTACAAGCTGGAAGGTTTCATTCCAAGTCTTTTCTGCATATTTCAAGCGCAGGTCAGAGATTATGGACTTCATCACTAATAGTACACACAAGAAAAAAAAAAAGACAAAATATAAATCAGCATCCACACCCTTCAATTTGTAATGGTCTTTTCTTTAATTTCAGGCAATTTTAAAGCATATCTTCACAGCAGACAAGCATGTTTTGAGTTAAAAGTTAATGTGCTTGGATTTAATTTTAAAAAATATCTGTTCATTTTGTACAAAAACTTCATTACCTGCCTTCTGAAAAGTCTATTTAACACTTGCTGACTTGACAATACGCCTCCTTCTGCACAGGCGTGCAAACATTTATGCGGATTAGCCAATTAATCAATTATGTGTCATGTTCAACCCACTGCTCTTTAATGCATGTTTCAACCGCAAAGCAAATAACAAAGAGTAATTCTGAAAATAATGTTATTAGTAATAACTGTTGGCAAGAATGTTATAAATAAGAAACAGTCATTTAAAAAAGTGAAAGGAAATGTCTTGTTGTCCCAGGCGGGCGGGCGTTGTCAGACTGAGCCGAGCCCACAGGACGCGCAGTCAGTCTGCTGCTAACAGCTACCCAGCCAAGCTAGGGCGCTAGCCATGAGCTAACAAGTAGCTAGCTGAGTTCTTTTTCATTTTGCCACCACAATTGAGCCTTCGTGAAACGCTGCACCGAGCCGAATACCATCTAATTTACCGGTAGGTGATGTCAGTCACACATTTAGCTTTGTTGAAACGCTTGCTGCTGTTCATGTTAGCTCTCTTTGTACGTCGCATCATTTAGTTGTGATTAGCTGCTCGTTATCGTCTGCTAGCCTTTTCGCCTGTGTGTGTGGCCACCCTTAGCTGCCTAGCCGAGTTTGAAAGGGTCGAAGGAACATCTGTTGCTGTGTGTATCCGATTTTAATGTGTTATCTGAGCCGCTGTCTTTATGCTTATTTAGAGGTTAGGTGATGCTAACCAGCTAGATATATATATTAGTTGGCTTGTTAGCCACATCGCCCAAAACAGCCAGCCAGTTCACCTGCAGGTTGACATGTCAGCAGCTAACTTGCTAATAAGTTAACATCATTATTAAGAGTATTGTTCAACGTTAATTTGTGATTTCGGTTGTCTGTTGTTGCTATAATTAATTAGGTAAAATGTTCACTTGCTCAGCTAATATGTAGACCATCCTGCTGTGCTGTATTATCGCCATTTAGGTTAGTTGCCAATGTCATGATCCGCTGATTTATTATTATATTAGTGTAGGCGGTCTAATGACCTTACACCAAATTGTGTGGTCATCTTTGCAACCTGAACACGTGTTGTTGTCATTGTATTTCTCATTCCTCATCTTGAGTCTAATCAAGTGTCTTGATAACGTAACTTTTGTTTAGAAATTAGTGAAATCAGTTGATCAGGTTCATCAGGCAAGGTTTCATCACTTACCTGAAAATGTTAGATATGAATTAACATGAACATTTTTTCTTAGGAGCGATATGTTCTGACTATGGGGGTTTAAATGGTTAAGGTAAAATAAAAAGCACCTTCAGTACTAAATTGTAATATTGACTTTCAGTGCATAGATCCCCATTTTGTTAATTTGTATAATGACCTATTGGCTGCATTCCCACCTTTATCCCTCATCCCCAGAGGTCTTTGTGAGCCTGGAAAGGGCATTGATGCACACTTCTGGACATCATCTTATTTCCATGATCTTCTTGGACAGTTCAGTGTGGGGAAACTAACCACTAAAAAGCTTTAGCTTGTGTCAGATTTGATCCACTCCTGTCAAAACATCGAGGAATACTACCAGATTTCACCTAGAAGTTAAAAAAAGGTTGTATTACTTTGCTAAATGGTTTTCACAGGTTCATCCTGGCTTAGCGGATTGTGTGCAATATTGTTACATTAACTGATATGAAATCTTTCCACTGACCTGTACACAGCTGTAGGGAGGAGCGATAACGTAAAAAGCTATTAAAAAGCAGTTCTCGTGCATCAAATTAATGGCTGTGGTTATTATCGCACTTTATTTTCGGTTGTCTCGTTCAGGTACAGACAATCACCCACTGCACCCCATTTGTGGAAATTTCTCCTAGTTATATTCTTCATAGTAGTGGAATTTATTGCGATGAAACACAGAGATGGCAATGTAATCTCACTGCAGACGAGTTATTTTATCAGAAATGATGATGAAACATTCTTCTCCCTCCCTCCCTTCCCTTTTTTTTTTGTTATCTCCCCAGGAATTCTCAGTCAACCCCTGGTTGCAGCTGGAATCGTCAGTCTGATTTTCACGGTCTTCATTTCACAATCCTTCCCTCCACCTTGAACTTTCTCCCCTTCACACTTGAATCTCTTGGTACACAGAGCCATGGCAGCTGCTAAGCCAAAAGGGCAGAACTCTCTAGCCCTTCACAAAGTGATTATGGTGGGCAGCGGAGGAGTGGGCAAATCTGCCCTTACGCTCCAGTTCATGTATGATGAGGTGAGTGTGTGTGTGTGTGTGTGTGTGTTTGCAATTTCATCAATTTGCATCACAGCTGTCTCATGTTGGTTTAGTAGATTACAAAGTTGACCAAAGTTCACATTATCGTGATGTTTGGTCTACTTTTTTCTTTTTCCTTTTCCCTCATAGTTTGTTGAAGACTACGAGCCAACCAAAGCAGACAGCTACAGGAAGAAAGTGGTGCTGGACGGAGAGGAGGTACAGATCGACATCCTCGACACAGCTGGACAAGAAGACTACGCAGCCATCCGAGATAACTACTTTCGCAGTGGCGAGGGTTTCCTCTGTGTATTTTCCATCACAGAACTGGAGTCGTTTGCAGCAACAGTAGACTTCAGGTGGAGCCTCAACACTTCCACACCCGTTACAGTTAAATTACTGTCATCATTAGCTATCCCTCCTCTGTTATAGTGCTTGAACAGTCCTTTTTCGGACATGTAGGAACACAGCTGAGTGTCTGGTTTTTGCTGTTTGACCTGATACACAGTAAATACAAAACCTGTTTACTTAAAGGTGCAGTGTGAAGAATTTAGTGGTATCTAGCAGAACAGACTCCAGCAGAAATGGAATATAATATTCATAAGTATGTTTAAATTAGTGTATAATCACCTTAAAATAAGAATTGTTGTCTTCTCATTACCTTAGAATGAGCCCTTTTTTATATAACACAGGAAGCAGGTCCCCTTCCACAGAGCCCATGATGTTGCCACCACCATGTTTCTACAGTAGCCCAGAACAGACAAACCAAACACTGGTTCTAGAGAGGACCTTTTGCATTTTTCGTGGCCACTGTAGGTTCTCCTACATGCTGGGAAGGGGAGGGGTATTCGGTTGGTTGCAATCTGCAACCTCCTCACCAGATGCCACTCACTGCACCTTTTAAGCCAGCAGTAACCTGTTTATTTACATAATTCATGGCTGAGTGACATTTCCTGTTTTTTGTTTTTTTTTTTTTTTTTTTTTGCAGAGAGCAGATTCTGCGAGTGAAGGAGGATGAGAACGTGCCCTTCCTCTTGGTCGGTAACAAATCAGACTTGGACGACCGACGGCAGGTCAGCGCGGACGAGGCCAAGGCACGCGCCGAACAGTGGGGCGTGTGCTACGTGGAGACTTCTGCCAAAACCCGTGCCAATGTTGACAAGGTTAGTCTTGACGGTTTAAGATAAGAATCGACCTCGGTGACTTTTGATAGTGAGCAGAGAAATGTGAGGATTTTTTTTTTTTTCTTTTTTTTCGAACAGGTGTTCTTTGACCTGATGAGAGAGATCCGGGCGAGGAAAATGGAGGACAGCAAAGAGAAGAACGGCAAGAAGAAAAGTAAAAGTTTGGCCAAGAGAATTAGAGAGAGATGTTGTATTTTATAGTGGTAAAAGAGAGCAGGATAGCTGCTTATGTACATATACATTTCTCAGACTTTTGCATTTATTTTGTGCCCATACCTGACCACGACTCTCTGTCCCTGGTCAACAGGACGTCTGAGCGTGCGTCAGGGAGTAGTAAGGTGGCACTCCATACACCATTTATAGCTCTAACTTTTTATGTGCTGACACTCCAAATAATTTATGTACTCTCTCTCTTACTCTGACCACGTTACAGAGTGTAATAAATGGACGGTGTTTTAATTTAGGCCTAAGCTTGACAAGAAGCTAAGGCCCCATGAAATGTTCCAAAACCTTTTCATTGTAAAGTTTGATGTGTATAATATATTCAGACAACTGTGCAGTTCAAGTTCAAAAGATGAGATGAAATGAAAGTGTCATAGCCAAGGTTTTAAATGGGGAAGCTATAACTGGAGCTCAATATTGGGAAAACCCCAAGTCATGTAATCAGTCCACCGTCTCGGGTAGGAAATGTAAGTTAACACACTCAGCAAGGGTGTCCAACCACAAATTCATCAAGTGCCACCGAGGAAAATCTACATTTGCACTGGTGAATCTACGAAACATTTTAATTTGAAAGACTGTTGTGTTATCTTAGCCAGAGCCTAAATTTGATGCCATTCCTGTTTGTTGTTTTATTACGTGGTAATGGGTTTTGAACACATATTTTTTATCTGTGAAGTTTTTCTTTCTTCTCTTTTTTCTCTCTATCATATCAACCAGTGTAAGATAAGCGCACTAATCCTTTTTCTCAATTTTCTTTCCCCCCCTTTCCAGTCACTTTGTTGAGTCCTTCTCAAATGCACAAAAAAAAAAAAAACATCGATCGTTACCCTTAAATCTGTGAGGGATCTTACAACACTTGAACTTTTTTCAATTCTAACATTTCAGAAGTTTTACCTCACTTGGCTAATGACTTTTCATTGCCTTTTTTTTTTTTTTTTTGGTTGCGATAAAGGAATCCCTGGTGCTCTGATAAAAGGTGATTCCTATAACACTACATCCTTTACATGCTGTGTTCAACACATCTTAAAGTTGATAAATTGCTTCCAGTCATGTAAAGATTCCGTTTGCCAATTTTACTTTACTGGCTCAGACTTTTAATCACCAATTGTTTACCCCCCTTCTTTTTTTTTGACTTGTATGTATTTCTTAATTGGGCTAAAACGGGAATACATTAATGGGTAGATGAATTTTAAGGCATAAAATATAGAGAAAAGGAATACAGGCTGATAGATGTAAGGTGGTACCTGCCCAAAAAAGTTGCTCTCAGTCACCAAAGAACAATGCTAGCTAGTGCAAACAAGTGCCCACTTTATTAATTGAAACGAATCACAACTTGCATCAAAAGGAGCGACGCACCGCATCTCGTCAGCCATGTTTGTGTAAACACTATCTATGATGGAGGTAAAGGTTGGACGGGTGTCAGGGGAAGTAAAATAGGTTTAATTCTAAACGGCCTGGGAAAGAAACGCAAGGTTACGAGGGCTTTAGTAATTCATGTACAGTGCACACCGTTGCCTACCTGTCCACTGCGAATGTGAATAATCCCCTCTTTCCATCCTGTTTGCCTGTAATCGTAGGCTGCTAATGATGTGCAGAGTTTCTACACTCTGCTTTGTTTACCTTTTTGTTACGGTTTGTGCAAAACCACCCTGTGTTATAACACTGTTGTAACATCGAAATCAAACACCTGATTACGTTTACTTCATCTCGCTCATGTAGCTGAATAACTTGACAGGCAAGTGAAGATTGAAGCAGTGTAAAAAAATTGGAAAAATGAGAATTTAGCACATGATTAACAGTTAAATTACATAGACCAAAACACACTGTGAAATCTGCCCCTCCTATTATTTTTTTTTAGTTTACTTATAACTGAGCCATTTTTTTTTTCCACCATTACACTTTATTTGAATGTTATTTTAAAGTCTAACAACCATCTATGATTCAGTTTTTTAAGTTACTAACATAAGAGTAAATGTTGCGTGCGTTGCCGACAGCAACAGCTCACCATTTACATTTAAAGAATTTCCACAACAAATATGATGCCCAATACTGGAGTCTATGCAAAAACAACTTCTGTAACTGCAAAGAGGAAGAGTAAACGAAACTTGGAAATAATTCAAAACATCAGTGCTCGACTGTGGTTTGGTATTGTGTTGCACTTCTTGTTTGTAGATCAGACCACAGCTTCAAAAAATGAACACTCATCATTCAAATATTACGAAAATACAGATTCCCTGAATTAATACAAGAACACTAAAGAATCCCTGGCTTTGATTACAGGCTTTGTCAGTTCGTCAACCGTACTGTGACAAAAAGACAGTAATGCAAAAGAATGTTTTGTGGTAGTTCTTATTTATTGAAAAGCACACTGTAGAGTGAGAGTTTAAAGATAGGGAGGGAGGGAGGGAGGGGGGGTGTGAGGTAAGCTCGAACCCAAAATGTTAGGAATCCATGGCGTCAGAATGTTTGGAAAGTAGTTTGGATTAATATGTTTTTAAAGGGCTAACCTCCAGTACACCATACCATGATTGAGACAACCCCCCTGAAAGTAACAGAAAATGACGTAGAGCGAAAAGAAAGTCTTTTATGGCATACCTTCCTCAGCTTACGGCCATTACATTAAGTGCTGTGTGTCTTCATTGTTGAGGATTGTTGAAGCTACTATACTTAAAAGTGACCACCGTAGTGCTTGCTTACTCTAACATTGGCTTTACACAGTTGCATTCTCGTTTCAGAAGCAAACATCCATAATCGATCTAATTTTTTCCCATCGTCTTCATGTATAGCTAATAGACTCGATGGCCCAAATATTTTCAGCTGGGTTTTAAAGGGTGATACTAAAACAGTGAAAGTTTGTGTGTGAAAGCTACGAGCAAGCTGTCCTACTGGGTATTCAGATAAGTTGTTTTGCCTTTTATATAAATACCCTTGGAATTTGAGAAAAAAAAAAAAAAAAGGATATATACTGTATGTCTTTGGTTGGATGGTTGGATGTATGCCATCAATTAAATGTTTCCTTCATGTTTACTTATTTTAAACATAACCACTAATGTAGCCTATCTGTTTGTGAATGCAAGAGGTGAAGCTTACATTTCAATTCATTTTTTGTGAGTTATTTGGAAATGGCAAATAAAGTGGATATTACTAATAACATTTTCAAATGTATTCAGATCTTTGTGTTAAGGTTTGTGTCTTGACTTGAATTATTATTGTTGCACTGAGCAGGCAGACCGGTCTTTGGGAGTGTCCTCTGGGAGTGTGTGCGCACATATCTGCTGCTTAAATTTCCATGAGTACACTGAATTTCAACCACCTCAGGATCCTCACCTATGATCCTGAAGGGGGAACTGTATTATCACTACATCAAAACACTTTACCTTACCGTAAGTCATTATGTAATTTACCACAGTTGTGGTTTTGTACGTCATAGAAACATGAAACTGCGTCACTGTAACGTCAGCTGCATAACTTCCTCTGCAATGTGACTTCTGTTTTTTTTTTTTCAGAATCGGTGAACTTAAAGACTTTTACAGTATTTCACTCAAATCAAGGGATTTTCCCCCCCAAGTTAAGACATTACTTTACATTACCAAGTTGTTTTTGTTGCACTATAATATGTGTACAAGCACAGACAGCTCGGCACAGCCCACACACAATCACACTGATTCTTTTTGCAACATATAGGATCATATGCTTGATTCTACACATGTCACGGCATGTTATGGATGGGAGGGTGAATCATTGATTTACTATAGTACAGACATGGATATATTGCTGCTTGTGTATGTTTTTACAGTATGAGTGTTCAGATATAGGTGCTTTATGCATGGCTCAGTGCTGAAGCATATTTTTTTATTACAACATCAATATATAATTGAGAGTTACGGAAAAGTATTCACAAAAATAGCAATACCACACCCGAAAAATACTGATATGATTCAAAATGTGTCAGTGTTTTATTACTGGATCATTATTATTGATGCATCAACATGTCAGCAGTACTTCAGTGTTGTGGTTATTCAGGTTGAAGCTTTTTAACTGTTGGGTAGTTTAATCTTTGCATCATATGTTATAAAACTGATATTTCATATGTAAAATCTTGCCATGAAAGGTAACTAGTTACTATAGCAGTTAAACAAATGTAATGAAGTAAAAGCAGCAGTATTTCCCTTATTGTATGTAGTGGAGTAGAAGTGTAAAGTTACACCACTAATATCTGACAATACAGTTTTTAAAAGCAACAGTTTCACAACATTATCAACGTAATTTATTATGTATGTAACAAAACACTCTTAACAGCCTTCTTATCAGTGCAAGAATTAATGGTGTAAGTACTGCTCACATTCTTTATGAAACACTGAGAAGATGAGTTTTTTTGCCTGAAAACTTGCACTTATGAATATGAAACTTAGCCAAGATAATTAAAAGATTGATGATGTAAGCTTGTTTCCAATTCTTCCTGTTGTAGCTTAAAAACACAAACAGTACATGTTTATACAGTAAGGCAAAACCAGCCATAAATGTATCATTAATAAACTCAGAGACCTCCTGCCACAGTCTTTTTGTACAGTAACGTGATGTGAATTTTCACAAAGGTAGAAAATATGTTAAGTATGATTTGTCTAAAAGTAAGAGATCCCTCTGTGATCAGATAAGATATTACCACATTTACATCTGAAACAGGAAGATACAGAGGTGTGATTGAGATTAAAGAATACTGTGAGCTGAATGAGGTGAAGAACATTCTATATTGTCCTTTATACCATGATTTATGACAAATATTGTTTAAAAAAGTTCCAGATTAAGCTTAGATAGGAATTAAGAATGGAGTTTATACCTTTTTTACACTGTTTTTTGTGTTTTCTGAATATATTTCTTAAGATTGGGATAGGAGAAGAAAAATAACATGATAGATAAAATCCTCATACTTGATTCTATATGGATTGCAGACTATTGGTTTATGAAATGGATCAAATATACAATATTTGGCAATGATGGATGCATATGTAGATTTGTATATTGTGTTTTGTGCTTATGAAGCTGTGTTTGCATTGTGGGATATCTCCTGGAGCATCATTTGTAGGCGGTTTATATTTATATTTGGATGATGCTTGATGTATTGTGCTGTTAGATAATGGTGGGTTATCGTGCCATAATAGTTGTTTTGTTGTTAGTTAATGTGTCTATGAGGGATTGTTCATGCAAATGAGCAAACATGAAAATAAAACTGTTCATTCATTGAGTAACGATGCCAAAATAAACAAGGCACTGATTCAGGATGTGCAGATGTGCGCAACACTTTAATGTTATTCTTAAATATCTCCTCCAGACATGTCTCCTACTTCACTGTAAAGTCTATTCTCAGTGTTTATGCACCTGAGGCTTCAAGTTCCCACATCACACTTGTGTAATCTGAATATTGGACCAAGATTGGCCTCAAAATTATTTGTGATGTCATAAATCACGCTTGTAGTTCCACCCCTTAAAATCAGATTTTCAATGAGCACAGAGAAACTTTCCACTTTCTGCAGGTAAAAGTGAAAACAGCTTTCAAGTGTCAAACTCTGCACACACATCATCCTGCACAGTGAAGCTCAAACAACCAACTGAAAAAACTAGAGGAAAAACATATTTTTTTAAGTAAGGAGTGGGACTTTTAAATGTTTTAAGAAAATGTTTTACAGGTTATTATACAGTATGTGGTTATTATCAGTGTTATTCTGTATTGTGGAGGTAAGGGTTTCCCTCGCTGGTGACGTAACCTCTGATCTGGATTACGCATACGGGTATCATTGGTTCACACCGACGCACCAGGCCTGTAGTTTGAAAGCTGTCTGGGCCCTGGCGAGCTGCACAATTAGCCACACTGCGAACAAAGTTACATGATTTTTGAAATAAATTCAAGGAATTGTTGAGCACATTTTACCCGGAAAGACGCCTGCTGCCTCTGTTTTTGACATCGCGGTTGCGAACGGGAGCAACGACCCCGGCAGGATACGTGAAAGCAGCCTTTGAATGGCAGTTGTTTTATTGCATCTTCACTGAGTTGCCTTGAACTCCACGCAAGGAGAAAAGAAAGCTAGCCAGCCAACTCGCGTGCTATCCACTTCCTTGTTGCACACTGGAGAGTGATGGGAGGCGAGAAGTTTGTGAGTTTTTTTACTTTCACTTTAACACTATCCGCTTAATGGATATACATGCTTGCACGAAGCCGCAACATTTCAGAAGAACTGGATTTTAAATGTGGAGGCCTGTGCTTGGACCATGAAGTGGAATACGACTGTCTTAGCAGGACGCAGCTAGTGGAGGCTAGCTGGCTAAACTGACTAGCATTAGCCGGAGATGTCCGTCCCGGAGTAACTACAATGGTTGAGTATCGACTGGCTTCTTTAACTTAACATCATATTGTGGCTGTTGTGTGACTGAATCTGCCAGCATCGAGTGTCATGAATTATCGTCTGAGTTAACTCCGCTTTATCGGGTTTCTCAGCCGAGCTAGCTTCGTAATGCTAACGTTAAGCTTGTGATTTAGCTGGCTAGCTGGCTGGCTGTCTAAATGTGAATTCTGGTTTAACGTCAGCTAACTAGCCTGTTACACCGCTTACCCGATGTTTTGTTCCACAGTTTAAGTAAAGTAACATAATATATAAAAGGTTATTCTCAAAACCGTGTTGGCTATAGCGTTAATTTTGTAGATAAATGCCTAATTCAGAGGTGCTTCGCGAGGGTCGGGGACGTAGCCCCTCCGCTCAGAGAAATGCTAACAGGCAGGACAGGCGCAGTAAACCGGGGAGCGGTGCTGCCCAGCGGGAGAGGCACCGTGAGAAGAGGCGCTCATCGGCTTCAAGTAGAAAGAAACGTAGACAGGCCAAGGGAAGAGACTTGTGGCATGTCGGTACAACAGAAGACCCTGGCAATGACCGAAAAGGCACTTTTGAAAAAGAGGTTGAACTCCGGACATTGGTAGAGTATGATGACGTGAGCTCCCAGTCAGAGCGGTTTTCTGGGAGCCCCTCTCCTAAACTTGACCCCCATGCTGACCGGCTTTCAGTGGAGCGGCTCAGCGATGTTGACTTTGGTGACTATAATGGACCAGCATCCCCTGACAGAAGTCACCCAAGAGACCGGGAGGCAGTCTGCCTCACCAAGGACGAGCAAACTAGAGGACCATCTGAAAGGAGCAAGCAAGACAAGGAGCAGAGCAAGAAAAAGGACCGCCAGAGCCGGGAGAGAGACTCCTCAAAAGCTAGGAGTGGAGGTAGCCTGAGTGGCTCTAAAAACCACAGAGACACTACGAGGAGCAATGACAGAAATGGTAAAAGGACATCTACAAGTCAGTCCTCACAATCTGCAGATAAAAGGGATTCAAAAAGGCACAGAAGTAAAACAAGATCTGATAAAGAGCCCCCATCTGCATACAGAGATGCTCCACAATCTTACAGAGATGACCGTGAAGACCTCAGGGCATACAGGAGAAGTCCTGGTTTCAAAGCAGAAAGTCCCTATGGGACATCATACTCGTATAGCTACCAGTCGCCTGGTGGTTATAACCAGCTGATATCTAAAAGAAGTCCAACTTATGGGAGCAAAAGACTCTCTCCCAGTTCCACATATTACAGCCGGGATGTAGATGTGTATGGGGCATATAATATGCCAAAGTCACCCAGTTCATACTCCAGCAACAAAAGGAAGAGGTCCCCTGTGAGCCCAGCGAACTGGCGCAGGTCCCCGAGTTATGGCCGACACAGTCCATATGAGCAAGGAGAGTTTGGTTCAAGTCCTTACGGAAACCGCAGGAGATCACGAAGTCCATACAGAAAGTCCCTGAGCCCAAGTCCAGATGTCAGGTGAGGTCTTATAAATTAATGTGTGTTTATTTGTTTGGTGTATTGATTTGATTTGTTATAATAAGCAACACTTTCAGATTTGACGGCTAATGCTTTAGGCTTATGAAGGAACTTTGCCTCTTAATGAAGTTTATGAATGTAATTCTTACAGTTGTACAACCCAGAGAAGGACAAAGTTACAGAATTTCTATTTAATGTGGCTTTGTGGGTTTTTTCCACTGTTGTTGGCTTGCCTGTTCCTTTCCAAAAGTCTGTTTCGCAATCTGTTGTGCAATTGGTAGGGTGGGTGTAATAACTTGATTGATATGTTGTGTATATATGTCCCGTACATAAAAACACTCTTAAAACTGGGAAACCCACTAGATTTTTATCTAATGTAAGTAAGTCAAATAGTCATGTGAAGTTTGTGTCGTAATGACAAAATCTAAAAAGAGTGTTCCTGTTTTCTTTTTTGTCTTCCAGGCGATCTGCTAGGTCACGTAGCAGAAGTCCATACTCATCCTCAAGGCATTCACGTTCTCGTAGCCGTCACCGCCACTCTCGCTCCCGCAGTCGCCCCTCTAGCCTTTCTCCGAGCACACTCACCTTCAAAACCAGCCTCGCCGCTGAGCTCAGTAAGCAGAAAAAGGCTAAAGCTGCAGAAGCAGCCGCCAAGGCCAAGAACTCCAGCAACACATCTACACCAACCAAGGGCTCCTCATCTGCACACCAGCCCAGCCCTAAGTCCAATCACGCATCCAGAAAGGGCCGCCCTCCCTCTCCACCACCACCAGAGAAAGGTCCCAGAACTCCCACATCCAGCCAGCCTCAGTCCCCCTCTGACAGGTCGTCCAAGAGGACCAGCGAGCACCAGACCAGCAGGGACAGAGACGGAAAGGGGAAAGATGACTCTGTACATCGGGATAAGAGGAAAGCACCAGCATCTGGACAGGGCAAAGACAAGGAACGAGCCACTGGTCCACTCATCTCTAATATGTCATCCCTCCCATTGCCCCAAACAGTTCTTGAGCACATGGATAAAGGAGAAAGGTATGCGTGTGTCGTTGGGTCATTTGACTTCAAATGTTTCTGCTTGATTGTCATGACTTACTCACTCTCTCTGTTTCTTTATCTCCTGCATTTTTTCTTCCATCAGCTTGAAGGACAGCTTGCTCTCAGGGAAGAAGAAGTCAGACCGGAAGGCCCGTCAACTTCTGTCTGACTTGCCTCTCCCCCCCGAACTTGCTGGTGGTACATCTTCCCCACACAGCCCACCTGAGGACAAAAAATCCCAAACACTGCGCAAAAGGCCTAAGTATGTTACATTGTATTTAATGTTACATGTAAGTATTTCCACTGTTTATTGTGTACTCACGTTTGCATCTGTATTTTCTTGTCAATCCCAGAATTTGCGGCCCAAGATATGGTGAGATTAAGGAAACTGAGATAGACTGGGGAAAACGCTGTGTGGACAAATTTGAGATTATTGGAATCACAGGGGAAGGCACCTACGGTCAGGTGTACAAAGCTAAAGACAAAGACACAGGTGAGTACTCCTCCGTATTTAAAGTTAGACCGTCGTCACTGCTGAGAATCTGTGAGGATGAGACCGTCTCATGATCTGGTCTTAAGATGCAGTTTCCCCTTTTTTGTCCTGTAGCTGAAATGGTGGCTTTGAAAAAGGTTCGATTGGACAATGAAAAGGAGGGCTTCCCAATCACAGCCATCAGAGAGATAAAAATTTTGAGACAACTCAACCACAAGAGCATCATAAACATGAAGGAAATCGTCACAGACAAGGAGGATGCTCTGGACTTCAAGAATGATAAAGGTATACAATATGTTTTTGCCCTCACAAGTAAGACTTGTAACGGCTCTAGTATAGCACTGATAAAACAAATAATATTACAATTTGTCAATAAGATATCTTCCTTTGATGATTTAAATCTTTTTCTTCCATTCTAGGTGCTTTCTATCTTGTATTTGAGTACATGGACCACGACCTGATGGGTTTGCTGGAGTCTGGTCTGGTCCATTTCAACGAGAGCCACATCAAGTCTTTCATGCGGCAGTTGCTGGAGGGCCTCGATTACTGCCACAAAAAGAACTTTCTGCACAGAGACATCAAGTGCTCCAATATTCTGCTCAACAACAAGTGAGTCCTCAGGGTTTTTTACACTGCAGCAGAATGAACACTCTTTGTTACATTTTATTACATTATCAAGCATGTTTTCTAGACTAGATTTAATCTGTTTTCTTTTTCCTAATCAGAGGTCAAATAAAGCTTGCAGACTTTGGTCTTGCTCGGCTGTATAACTCTGAAGAGAGGTGAGCCTGGGATATATATATCCCATATAGATACTCATTGTTCCTCACATGCTAAGCTGTCTTCCCACATAAGAGATTAATATTTACAAGTGTTTGCAATCATATTTTATGATTATGATGGTAACAAACTCGTATGCGTTCTCATTTCCAGTCGACCATACACCAATAAAGTGATTACACTATGGTACCGTCCCCCGGAGCTGCTCCTGGGAGAGGAGAGGTACACGCCAGCTATCGATGTGTGGAGCTGCGGGTAAGAGCAAGACCGATATTAAAGAAGTGTATTTATGTAATTGTTTATCAAGTCAGTGGCACTGTTTTGTTATTATAATCATGAATTATGTGTTGTTTTGTCTATTATAGATGCATACTTGGAGAACTGTTCACAAAGAAACCGATCTTTCAGGCTAATCAGGAGCTCGCCCAATTGGAGCTTATCAGGTACGTTTACACTAAATAAGGAAGACGTTTTGGTTTTGAGTCCCAGACTGGTTCCTTCATAGCAGTGAACCCACTTGAACCAGAGACATTGACTGAAAAGAGATTTCAGCTATCTAAAGCTATTGAGAAGAAGTGAAGAATAAGCTCCGCTAATTTTGCTCACTGATGGTCTCATTTGGCCATAATACTGCACGGCCGCAAATGTGTTTTGATTAACAAGCCGTACTTCACATCACTGCCCTTGTTAGAAGAAAGGTGAAAACAGTCATTAATTCAGTGAAAGCAGCTTTCTCTGCTAGCTGTAAGGTATGTAGGCTTTTATGAAAATGGACATAACACAACTTCTCACTTAGAATATATTTTACATATTTTTATTGTAAATTCTTTTTTTATATTATTTAGGTTGACTTCATTTTGTCTATATTTTTGATTGTTAATCACAACAACACCGAGGCAAATTCCTTGTATGTGCAAACCTATTTGGTGATAAACCTGATTCTGATTTACTTTCTTCCCTTTTATTTGTTCACTTAGCCAGTTGGAACAGTTGTGGTAGTGTGGGAGGAGATAAAATTGGCTCAGTGAAGACAAATGTGATGCACTGTAAAGCAACAAGTCAGGCCAGTTATCTTGTTGTTGTCAGAAGTAATTTTGGGAAAATGCTGTAAGTCACTGACTGAGGTAGAAACTGTAGGAAAAGTTCATGATCAGAAAGCATCAGTAGAAACACCAGGTAGGCTGAAGGAAACAACAAAACTCCTGCAACACATTCAGCTTTCCCTCTTTTAAAATGTATGAAACATCATCACTTTTGATATTTTACTTTGTCTATTATTTACTTATTTAACTGTCAGAAGCTGTGTCCACACATTGCTGCGTTCTGCTTGAATAAATGCATCTCTGTCTTTTAGCCGAATATGTGGAAGTCCATGCCCCGCCGTCTGGCCAGATGTAATAAAGCTTCCCTTCTTTAACACCATGAAACCAAAGAAACAGTACAGGAGACGACTACGAGAGGAGTTCGCTTTGTAAGTATATGTATATCATGTATAATTATATATATTTTAGGGACAGCAATTTCCTTTACTGAGAACCCATTTGTTGTTGTTTAGCATTCCTCCGTCTGCCTTGGACCTGTTTGACCACATGCTAAACCTGGACCCCAACAAACGCTGTACGGCTGAACAGGCGTTAGGCAGCGAGTTCCTCAAGGACGTGGACCCGGACAAAATGCCCCCACCAGAGTATGTTTCGGTTCCTGTTTTGTTTTTGTTTTGTTTTTTTTTCTTAATCAGGTTTACCATGTTAACCATTTCCATTTCTCCAGTCTTCCACTGTGGCAAGACTGTCACGAGTTGTGGAGTAAGAAACGCCGGCGGCAGAAGCAGATGCCGGAGGAACTGGCAGCTCCTAAGGCGCCCCGTAAAGAACTGGGCCTCGACGACAGCCGCAGTAACACTCCCCAGGGCTTCCCTGCTCCTGGAGGCATCAAAGCCCAGAACGCAGCTGCCTCTGCGCTGCTGGGTAAGTCTGACCACCGTTTATATTTGTACTGTCATATTGTGACATGTCAGTCACCTGTGGAGCACTTTGAACTTGCACTAACCTGCATGAAAGGTGTTACGCAATCAAAATTAGATTTGAGTAATGCAGTGAACTCCAATAACACAAGTATAACTGGTTTAACCAATATACTGAAAAGTCATATGCAAGTTAATTTAGACTTAAATACCTAATATTACTTTTAGAGGTCATAAAAGCCTGGAGTAATTGATCTTGGCCAAACATGTCTTGGATCCAGAATGTAATTTATTCATTCGCTTACTCTCTCAGTTAACCTGTCTTTCCTAATGTACGTCCTCTAAAAACCATGCACGTGCATAGACGACACACTGAACAAAGCTCCTCTCTAGACTACTGTTGGGCTCCACATCTTCACACCATTGGTCCTTGTTCTAGGAATGAGTCCACCTGGTCAGACATACTTGTAGTCTGACTTGTTTCACTTGATCTTTCATGTCATATTGCTAGTACAAATGTCCTTTTTTTTTTAAAATTTTTTGATCCAATGAGCATACGCGCCGACACACTGAGTTATAATATGGCTCTGCTCTGTCTTCTTGCAGACCCAAAGGGTCCAAACTCCCAGTTGACCCAGGAGCAGCTAGCAGTCCTCCTAAACTTCCTCGGCCAGCCCAAGAGCGCAGTGAACACGGCCCAGTTTGTGCAGACCATGAGCACAAAGGTCAACCAGGAGACATTACAGCAGATCTCCAAAGTCCTAGCTCCCACCGACCCAGCCGAGCCGCCTCCTCCTCAACCTACACCCACCAAACCTCCCCAGCCAGCTGCTCCAGCAGGAGTGCCCCGTACACCCCCGATGCCCAAGCCTCCTTCACCCCCCATGTCTGCGCCGTCAAGCCTCCCGGAAGGAGAGGCCGCAGCAGCCACTCAGACAGCCATGACGATGCTGCTGGCTCAACTGCTCCAGGCTCAACAGGCTCAGAGGCAGGAACCGAGCGATGGTGGCGGAGAAGGGGTGGAGAGCACCAACCCTGCAGCAGGAGCACCCGGGGGCCCTCCTCTTCCTCCAGAGGTTAAACAGCCTCCAGAGCCCAGCCCTGTCTCTCCAGGTAAGCCTTTTTCTGTTTTAATCTATTTAGAGAGGCAGTTCAACACAAGAGTGTGAGAGTTTTGTTCTCGAATTATGTAAAAAGAAAACGGATAATACCAAGAAAGCTTCTTAGGAAAGAGCTGTAGTCAGTACAAGTAAAACTCATTACCATAAAGATAAAAGGAAATAGGTTTGAAACATAAATCCTCAACGTTTATTTTATTTTGTCTTTCAGTGTCAGAGGTAGGTGGAGTGTCCATCCTGCCTCCAGACCAGAGACCACCTGAGCCTCCAGAGCCACCTCCACACGCTGACCTGGACTACCGGCAGCCACCACCTGAGCCCAAGACAGGCCACGCTCCCCCCATCGCATCTGCAGGTGGAGGTGACGGAGGGAGACCCCCAGAGCCGGACTACCCACCTCTCCCTACCGCAGAAGGGCCCGGATACGGGGGAGAATACAGCCATCCGCCTCCCCCACCCTTCACCCCTGCGGGGTTCGGGGAGAGCTACATGGGCCACATGTTAGGTGGAGGCCTGCCACCTCACACTCTGAGGGAAGTGTTTAGCGGGCCCAGCCAGGCCGCTGGCTCCTCCTCTGCCGCAGGGGTTCTGGCTCCTGCCCACCCTGAGCCCTTCCCCCCAAGCGCAGGAGCCACCGGAGCCAGCAGCATGGTGTTCACCGGGGACAAGGACCACCGCTTCGAGTACAATCACAGCCCCTTACATGTGGAGGGACAGCCCAACCCCAGTGCTATCCACCTGTACAACCACAGCATGACTAGAAAGGATGGTGTACCTCCTCCCCCACCCATCCCGGCACCAGGCCAACCTTGGGGCTCCCCTTCTCAGGTCGGGGCTCCGCCACTACCCCTCGGTTTTGTCCCACACGTGAACTCAACAGCAACAATCAGAGGACGAGGCCTGCCTTTCTGATAGACTGGAAATATGAAATGGCAGTTTGTAACAATGGACAAAAGGCTAGAGGACTCAACTTTGAGCCTGGAGCCTCTCAGGCCAGACCAGAGGGATCTGGAGATGCACACTCAATTTGTAATAACTTAATTCTGTGTAAGGCATTGTATTCCTCCTCGATCTGGAATGCGGAGTACGTTGCAGAAGGACAGCTGAATAACACCGGAGGAGCTTTTCTTGCTCATACCATTTTCATATTTTTTTGTAATCTATTCTGCTGTCTTTTAAATTAAACTTTTACCTTTTTGAGTGTACATTTATCAGGCCGGGTAAATTTTAAACCTCTACCTTTAGCCTTTCTGTAATTTGCTCCAGGGCAGAGTAGTATTAATGTTTTGCACTACTGACTGAAGTAGGCGGAAACTATTTTAGCTATGAAAGGAAACGGATGATGTGCTTTATCTGCACAATTAGGAATATGACCAGTAATGTAGTTTCCTCTTTTTTTTTATGGTCATGATTATGTTGAAACAAGGATGGCTCAGTTGATTGGGTTGATGGCTTTAGGTATCAGCACAGGGAGCTATTTGAGGAAAAGGACTGTTAGTTCCAGAGAGACTGGTAGCACTTGGATGACTGCAGCAAATCTGATCTGACTTCATGGAGAAAGGCTGTTTTCACTTTAAATTCCACATGCCTTTTTTCCAATAGGTATTGTAAAATCATGAGCAAAACAAACACACGTAACCCAACTTCAAACAAACAATGTCTTTTTTTTTTTTTTTTTTCTTTTTTTTTTTTTTTTTTGTACTAAAATGATTTTGTCCCCCACCCTCCTCCTTTGGCAAATGTTTATTAAAGAAATGCCAACAATGTATCATTGTGTGTTTTAATTCTTATAAAGATCATTTTGCTATAATAGAAGTGGTGACTTCATGAATTATACCACTGGATGGCAGTATCATGTCAAATATCACCGCACTCTCACTGAACTGGATTATGTGCTCATTGTAATGGATGGACATAGTTTCACTGATGCAGGCAAATGTACTTCCTTGTCTGTCTTACTCAAAACCAATAGACCTTATCCTGCAACCACAATTAAACTTAATCTCTGAGCAGATACATCATCTTACGAATGATAAGATGATGAGCCAGTGTGTGATGCAAGTAGACATATTTTGACACCAGATGTAGCATGAAAACCCTTAAAGGCTGTCAGGTTAGCACTGCTGAGACTACATGTCTTTTATCAAGAGAGACATTGCTAAGAAGATAGCAGCAGCACACATCAAGTTTCAGACAACATATTACACAACCCTGAATACAGATACAAAGCAGCGCGACTGTCAGGAAGAAAGGAAACGTTTTAATGGATGACAGCTCCCGGTGGACTCGATCCTCAAACACTTTGAACTTTACAGAAAACAAGTTTCTCACAGATCACAAATCAGCCCTCCTCAACGCTCCCTCTTAATGCCAACTTTGATATGATTTTTTTCTGTATGTCAGTCGACCTTTTTGCCACTTGCACCTTTTATCAAATGAGGACTTTCTCTCAAAGAAAATAGCTGTTTTCTTGCACACGGTGTTCAGTTCAAATGATTTTGCCAGAGAAAAATGGTGTCTCAGGTGTATAAAGCATCAAATTAGGGAAATACCAGTTCAATTTAAGCATGTAATAATGTACATCAACATGCAAACCTATGTACAAAACGTATCTGATTGTAGATTATTAGTCAGAATTAAATCACTAATTAAAAATCATAACTTCTTGCTCCTCAATGTCAACATTTCACTCCAGATGCAAGTGCAAAGACTCAACAGAAACTATTTAAATATTGGCAACTGCCATTTAAACAGACATTAAAGGCTACATAATGCTATAAGTCAAAGGTAAAGCTTCACAGAACAGGAGGGTTATAAAACATATGGTTTTGTTTGTGATACACAATAAGCTGCAAACGGCAGAAGCGACGTCCGCCGAATGCTATTCTGCATGCTAAAACGTTGAGACACATTCCACACACATCTGTCCTTTGTTTTACCCATTATATCCACATCTGAATTTGTCACGTCACATCGCCGGTGATGAAAAAGTTATTATCTCAGAGGGGTTCCGTTCTTGCAAAGCTAATTCGGGACGCGGATGGCAGCTAGTCTGTGATTAATACGGCGTGAATGATGGATTGCTGGAAATTTATGGGAGCTTCAGCGAGACTGGCAGCATCATATTTTTGGTGAGTGACTGTAACAACAGTGAATATTTAAAGAGAAGAAGAAAAGAAGAGGCAGCATGAGGAAAGCAAGGTATTTATAGAGGACATGCACTGTAGATTTGAGCCAGAACACCACTTTTTGCATTTTAAATTGATTCAAATAGGGCTATAATACAGATTTTAAAATGACAGGTTTCCCTTGCATCTAATTTAGTAGAACATTTCACCTGCCCATAGACCTGTGGTTCTCAACCTGGGTGCCAGGACTCCCACTGGGGTCCCTAGACAAATCTGAGGGGTCAGAAGATGATGAAATGGTAAGAAAGGAAAAATATATATTTCAATTACATAAAATCGTATTTATTTTTTACAACTTTGCTCTAATTTCTGCTTTTTCTTGTGAAGTTTTGAATGTGTTCACATCCCTGAGCCTCTAAAAAATCATTTATATGAAACAATCTGAGATGAAAAAATGCCTCTTGGGTTGTACTGCTCTTTACTCACAGCCGCATTAAGGAGTAATGTTGCCTCAATTGAAGGGTTCACCAGCCAAAAACACCACACTTCCCAGTGTGTGGCGATATTTAAGTGAAACTACATGCCACAAATGTCATGTGACCTACATTCCAGCAAATGTCTCTCAAGAGGGTTCAAGCATTTCAGCAGACCTCAAGCTTTCATCAGTTCAAAACCACACAGAGTTGCACAGCAGTGTACAGCAGGTGAGCTGATGACCTATAGTCACGTGACTTCCTGTCAGGTAAGCAAAAGAAAAGGATATTTCTATGAATCTTCACAGAATAAATGATAAATAATAAGAATAAACAAGGAATAAAACCTCTGTAAAATCATGCAACCTTAATAATAATAATAATCACCCTTACCGCTTTTCATGGATGAATGAATCGGCAAGAAGTTACAACAAAGGAACAGCAGGAAAGGCGCTGTTAAAAGTAGAAAACAAAGGCAGTGAAATAGAAGAAAAGACAAAAAAGTCTCATTTAAAAGTATTGGACTAAAAGCTGAGCATTTGTTGAAATTGGCTTTAAAAGGCGAGTTTTAAGAGCTTTTTTTTTTTTAAAACCAGGGTCACAGAGCATTTAATGTCCATGGGGAGAGAGTTCCAGAGGGCGGGAGGAGGCTCTATCATCCCACACCCTGATTCCCTCTTAAATGGATTTGAATTTAAAGAAAACATACATACTCACATACATTACACAGTATGTAGGACACTTGGATGGATAAACCAGGTCACCCGAGTGCCTGAATGATTCTTTATTATCATCAGGATGTAACTGCTGACCAGTTTATAGCAGTAGAGCACCAATTTCCAACAGAAATTACCTTCTCTTTCTAAAATGTGTGCATCAACAATACAAGAAAGACTAAAAAACTGTCCTTGTATTGTCCAGAAAATGACAATTGTGAGTTCCCCATATACTGCATGTCTGTGTCTGCTTTTCCACAGGGTAAAGGGTCAGTGGGAAAAGCATCCTTGAGTGGGAATATGGTGGGAACAGGATTGCTTTTGCTTTGTGGACCCTGAAAACATCCCCCCATTTTTTTTCCCCCTGTGTCTTTAAAAGAAAACAGCTACTTATGAAATATCAGACAGGATTAAAAACAAACATTAATGCAGACGGAATGAATAGTTTCCTTGAGGTTGATGGTAAACACAGTTGCAGGGAAGGACACACAACAACTAGGCTGACGGGAAAATTGGCAGGGAGACAAAAAAGCTCCTCACAGCATGATCCCTCTTTTCTGGTGCATGGCGGTGTTTACTGAGCCCTCTGATTCTCCTACTTTCTGTCACTCACACACACACACACACACATATTTCTATTACTACACTTAGAGGGCCTTAAATTGTCTAGATTCATTCCCCAACCAATAACTAACCGTATCCTTCTGAAAAACAGAGGGATCAGCAACATGCCACACGCACTTAACTTTACACATATGCACACTGCAGCTCTTTGCACGCACCCACACGGTCTCTAGCAACTGTACCGCCCGTTTGAGACACAGCGTGGCGCTAAAGGACTGGAGAGAGAGGGCTGAGAAAAAAAATCAGAAGCATCTCAGTCCATCAACTAGATTTCATAAACCTTGCAAAACTGAAAATTATGACCAAGATATACCTTTCATCCTTGAACCCAAGCCCATAAATATCGACACATGTCCGTTAATAAATGTGTCTGACAAGCAGAGCAGACAGGGAATTCATTTTTACTCGCTTCAATGCACGAGGGAACCGGCAGAGGGCTGAAGACTTTATTTAACTTCCTTAGCTGCTGGCTCTTACTGAAAATGAGATGCAGCCAATTTCATTATGATCCACAAGCTTATCATATTTGGCTAATCAGAGACTTACCTAGACTTGAGCTTGTTAACTCATTAGTCCTCCGCACTGTCCCAAGGTGGCTCGAGGGCAGGAAGAGGCGCTACTTGTGCTAACTGTTGACAGTTAAATGCAGGAGGAAAAATAATTAGGACTTAAGGATGATTTATTGAAGAATTAAAGTGCTGACTTTGAATTAACCTTTGAGATTTTGCAGTAACTGAACCATAATGTGACCCACAGTGCATCACTGCACCTTAGGCCATACTGTTCCTTGAAGAGGTGAGTCAGCTGAACTAATGGCTGTTTAATGGCCTCTGGTCAAACCTTGTTTTCTTTTTGTGTGTGTATACGTGTGTGTGTGTGTGTGTGTGTGTATGTTTAAAGCGAGTGAGACAGAAAAGAGAGAGGAAAATGTATGCAGCTGACATTTTTAGATAATGTTTTGTTTACAATTTTCGGTTTTATTTCTGAGTGATTCCCTCCCGGGGCTGCGTTCAAAGTAGTTTTTAATTAAAATATGAAATCTAAAAGTAGTGGCAGTGAAACAATAGTTGTGCAGTCTTCCACATGCACGCACAGCAAAACTTTCATAGTGTCAGTAATTACGCCCGCGGCATATTATTTAAGCTCAGGTAGAAAACCAACCATTAACGTGACTACATTACAGAGTGTTAATCTCTCTTAATGAGCGGTTTCTTTTTAAGGACAGCGCATTAACTGTGTAATTTCAGAGATAGTGATTTACTTAATATTCACTGAATGAAGAGAGTAAAGCCTTCAGAGCAGATCAATCACAATGGAGTGTTAAAGGGCAGCTTTTCCACCCTGCTTCTCTGTATCAGCGTCTGTGTGTTCAGCAAGGTGACACACTGCCCAAAGGTTACGCTGCACTGACCTTTATTGTGCTGTTGTCACACACGGTGGCAGAGACGGCCAATGGTTAGTGAAACCATCACATTACCGAAAGGTCACTTGTTTGGTCCGCAAGGCCGATCAATAAGGCCATCGATAGCCACGTGTGCTGTAAAACTGCTGATTTCTCATCTGCTTTGTCTCTTTTAGAGCTTTCTGAAGAGGAAGATCAGCTATATTTTACACAAACGACAAACACAAATGTGTTACTCCTACCGTATGCACATGTTCATCTGTGTTTTTCTCTCTTCCGCTGTGAGACGTGGCCTCACATTCTTCCTGACATCCCCATTAACTCCAACCATGGAGACAAAGGGCGCTCCAATCATTTACAGCAGATGTGACCCATCGATGTCATGCTCAACCTCTCTTTACACCTTACCTTTGATATGTAAGGTCAGATTCCAGTAAGTCATAGAAGTAAATTTAGCCCTGTCAATCTGCACGACTGTCTTTGAACCCCAGACTTTCTTGGAAGGGCACAATAGAGCTAAAAGTTGTTGGAGAGCATTAATTCTTTAAAAAAGTTTGACTATGTGAAGCTTAAACAGACAAACATTTGTGCAGTTTTAACACAGTTTGTGGACCCTGTTGTTAGGTGTTTGCACTGGAGAGCTGTTTGCGCTTTTCGAAAGCATGAAAAGAATATTAATGAACCAGGAGGATGGTCTTGTTAAGCTTTAAGATGGTGTTAAGTGCAGCCTACTTCTGTCTCGGTGTCTACACACAAAGATCACAAAGGTCAACACAAAGTAGGTGTCCCTTGGTTTGTTAAAGGATACGTCTGGTGATTTTCTATATTGTTCTTATTGTCAGCAAATCACATGTGCAGAGCCAAACCAACAATGAACTGATCTACTTACAAGTATTGTGTGTGTATCCAAACTCTGATATATTTTACTCCTCTGTGCCGCAGAACCTTGTTGTTGTCCAGAAACTATCAAAAACATGTCAGTGAGTCACACTGTTGCACTAGGTGACATGTTCCTTCACGACAAAGATTACGGTCACGTTAGTTTGTTTAGAAACATCTCCAAAGAGTAATGACAGCAATCATGTTTTTAGTCTCCAGAGAGTAGTTCTGTGTATGGCAGATGCCACTGAGCATGTGCAGGAATGTGGTTCAGTTTATAGAGCTTTGCTAGCTTGTTGTGCTACATATCACAACCTCTTGAAATTGTACTACATTGTACATTGTAAGGAACTGTAGTACAAAGTCAAGAGGTTGTGATATTTCACTTTAAAAAAAACCACGTCAACAAACTAATACATAAATCACGCACACAAATCCTCGAATGCAACACATGAAGCATAATCCTAACTTATGTTGTAGAGTTGACGCTCTGTTCAAATGTTTTGTTCTGACGTATGTTTGTCACATAATGTGAGTTTGGAATTTAAGCAGATCATTTCAGAGTGAATAGTTAAAGAGAGACTGTAGACCTGTAAATTGTTGTGGTACGCCATCATGATGGAGACTGAAAGGGACTAAGATCCAAGGAAACGTGGATGCAATTAGCCGAATTGGGATGCTCCCAAAGACATCATCATTAGGTGATCTGAATGAGCTTTAACTGTTGCATAAGTAGAGCACAGGTGTGTTTTATTGCTTATAAATGTAACTTTTCATTTGCAAGAGGAAGATTGTTTTATTCCCCCTTTTCAAAAGATACATAGTCGAGCTTTAATTGTTCCCATTTTTTGAAATTGTAGAGTGACAGCCCGACCACTCACTCAAGGAAAGAGCTGGTATATTATCATTGATGTGATGTGATGATTTGTCACATCATTTTTGAGACTTGTTTTTCTTGATAAATGTAATTATTTCACCATTTTTCTTCTCTTTTCTAAACGTTTTGACTAATTCACCTGCAGATTTTCCATGAGGTGTTTACAGTTTACCAATCCCTGTTTGAACCTTTTCTGCATGGCTCTTATTTCTATAGTTTTATACTTCTCTGTCCTCATAAAGTTTATTCATATTCATATTCACTGTAAATAATATTTGTACAATGGACAGTGTAATATTGTTCTGTAAGTAAATCAATTATGGCTTTATGCCATACAAATCTGATATGTCCAAGGTGAAATGAAGCTAGATGATCTGTGACAAAGGGTACAACTGTTTTATAACGCAACTTCCCACGCCTTATGGCTGTCCAAGCCATGGAAAAACAATCTCCAGAGCCATTAACTTAAATGTGCCTAAGCAAACACAACTGCTTTTCCACAAATGTGGAGAGAAATATGAAATCAAGCGTGAAATGCGAGCGTTGCAATCCAGAGAATTATTGTGGCTCAAATTGAAATGGCGTGGGGGGATGGATACAAAGCAGACAACCACTTTGACGTGTGTAAAGGTCGATAAGTCAATAAGACATCTTGTTTATGATTCATTGCTTGTTCTGTAGATGACGCCTTTGCTAAAATACAGCACGGTCTGTGCTCAGCAGTTTGCCGTACTGTAAAGCCTTGATACTGCACTGGAAGATGTAGCATATACTGTACATGTTGTTCTGCAGCTTGTTCTCCCAGCGGCTGTGGAAACCAACAATTCCCATGTTGAGTTTTAAGTGTTCTTTCCAAGTGAATATGCTACAGATGAACCACTGACATCTTCCTGAGCAAACAGCCTGTCAGAGAAAAACATACTACTTCGCACCAAGGAAGCACATTTACCTGGAGGGAAAAACTCACCCAACAGAGTCTTGAAGCCATCAGAATGAACAAATAAAACCAGTTTGTTGTGTGGTTATGATGAGTGGGGGGGAAAATACACAAAAAGTGATGATGAGTGACACTTTTTAGTGAATATGCCAGCTAGGAAATTTAAATACATACTTACCAATGTCTCAGCTATCAGTCAGCTCAAAAATAATCAAAGAATTTACATACATATAGCCTTTACATATAGTATATGCATATACATGAGTAACCAACAGGAAAGACATAAAAGCTAAGTATTTATTTCAGAAATAAAACGGATGTCATTGCACAGCTATGTCTTAGTATTATCAGTAATACATAAGTTAAAAAAAGCATAAAAAGAGTATATTTAATATCATTTTTATTGATAGATTCAGATTCAAAGTACTTGAGGTAAGACTTGTGACTTCCACAACAAGGACTTTGTTATACTGCTGACTTCAACAATTTACTATTGCACTTCCACAAATTTAGGGTACTCAAGAGACAAATTAAACCAAATATTGGTCAAAATTGATGCATCAGAGCCTGAGGGTGAAGCTCCAAAAATACTACATCCTACACTGCCCATAATTCAACTTCACAGCGTCTTTCATTTGACCGTCCCTTCCTGGTAAACACCAACATCTTTCAAACTCCAAAACATAACTTTATAGAGCAGCCTTTTTATTACCTATATGAAGTCTCAGAGCCTAATTTGTTATTACTCAAAAGATATCACTTGGCAAAACTCCCCCAGAGCCAAAGAAGTAATTGCACAACTGTTTTCACAGGCCGTGCAGTACTCCCTATGATGAGAAAAGTGACGTTGACACGTAAAAATCAGTGGAGCGCTCCTTTAAGGGGTCACAACTCTCAGATTTCCCTGTGGAGCTCTCGCACTCATCCCCTTCTCCCGAGAGAACAGGATGAATCTTAAAGCTGCGTCGAATTAAAGCTTGCAGTTGTGGTAGAAGACATTTATTTTCAAGATAATTGGTGTTGTGTGGATGTATTTCATATTCTGAATGTGATGCTAAACATGCAGAACAATCCACACACACACAGATAGTTGGTAAGTCCTTAAACAGAAAACAATATCTAAAAAAAAAACAGGGTTTGTTTGGATTCCATTAGGGAAGCGACCGCTCCAACCTCATTATGTTTTCCTGTGAATCATGCAGCAATAATGCCGTATGAGTTTACGTTGCAGGTAAATGACTGCCCTCCAGTTGGTCTTTAATGCGGAGGCCCATCTGAAGCAGAATAATTAGAGGACGGAGAATATAAAAAGGCATCCTTATTGCAGTGTCCTCTTTTTTTTTTTAATCAGATCCTTGACATCACAGGACATTGTGTATCTGTTGGTTAAGTATGTTCTTGGTGCAAGCTGTCCTCCCACAAGACTTGATTTGACTTGGCATTTGAACGGTTAAGTAGGCTACATCACGCATATTGCCAATTTATTTGAATTTCTGATGCGTGTTGTCTGTTGACTGATGAACGTGCCCTTCTGAATCACAAATTCTCCTTCGTCTGTAAACAGTTGAAAATTAGTGGTAGCAGTGAGCCTAGAGGGGCAAGGGCTGTCTGCCCTTATTACAGAAGATGTTTTTTCATTAAACAAAAGTGTCCCCATTTGCATCCTTTGGACCTCTGAGTTCAAAAAGTTCATTTGGTGTACACAAAGTTTAACTTTGGGATGACATTGGCAGAGTTTTCATTCAGTTTTTTATATGGATAAAAATGTGAAAATGTCAAATTTCTTACTGACAGGGAATAAATACTGTACTTTCTCTCCAAATGACTGTCCATATATATATCCGTAGTTAAAGCAGGAGGGGCCGCTGGTTCCAGAAGTGTTTTTCCCAATTCTGTAATCCCATTTCATATTCAAAAGGATATCTTCAATGTTACTAAACATAGAAACATGGGTCTCTCAAGGATAATGTAACTACCCAGTTTTAATTGTTTCAACTTTGTTTCTGAGAAGGTTTTGTCATTTTGGCGGACGGTTCTGAATACTGCAACACCCATAAGCTTCAGCCACTGTTGCTATGGAGAAGATTCCAGTCCGACACGCATATCGGAGTGGTGCCGGAATTTAAAATACTCAGTAGTTGCATTTGGGAAAAAAACAAGTTTTCTCAATATTATAATTAACAGTGTCTGACTAACTAGCTACCAAGTAACCTAGCATTACTTCCAAGGCTAATGCGTAGCATATCATTTGATAACTATAATTTGTGGGCTTCCAAGTTATATTTAAAGAAAAAAAAAGTTCACCACTACTACATCCACTGTGTTGTATTTCCCCACCACCATTTCCTTGCTACTACATCAGAGTTAAGGTGAGACACAGCTCTGTCCTGCTGTTAATTGGAAATGGGGAACTCCAGCAACCTTAACCCAACTTGTTATCTGATAGTGTTACGTTTGCCAATCGGTCATCATCCTCCCTTTCCAAACAATAAATCTGATCCTCTCTTTCAAAGCATAACAGGGTTATATTAGAACAAGACGTTTTCAATCAGCTCATGGAGCTAACCTTTGCTTTATTACCTACCTATCGGTATACCAAAGTAGTACCTACCTACCCTTTTTGTCCTACTTAGATAAATGTAGCTACAGCTGATATAATCTGCCAGCAACATTGCTGAATCTAAATAGCTGAATCAGATGTTACATCAGAAAGGAAAAGTGGATATCTTTTAAAAATAACCTAATAGTATGATGAAGTTGTTGTGTATTGATGGTTGTATCTTTGTGGTGTGTCTTGTCTTGGGCATCTTTGCTTCTTATTTACTCACTGCAGAGACTTGTTGTCTGCCTCTTTAAGCTTTCCTGGCTTCATTGACAGACAAATTATTCAGGCAGAGATGAAGACTGATAACATCTGGATATGTATTACTTGTCAAAAGGAACAATTTGTCAGTTGTTTCAGTCAGTGTATGTATTCTATCCATTTTTAAGCGTTTAGGTGTTGGGTCACCACCCATTTTTTAAGAACCTTTTGCTGGGATCTGAAAAAATCCTTGCAAACATTGTAATGTAATGGTAATGTACTCAGTGTTTGCTGTTGGTCTCCAATATTTTGTTTTTAATGGGTGTAATGGTGTGTTCACACCAAACGCAAAGCGAATTTTTCACACAGTGCAGTTACATACAAAGTCAATGCAAAGACGCGAATTTGTGCCAGGCAATGCTATTTACGTGAAGCGAATACATGAAATTCGCGTCAACTTGAGTGAAAAATTTGGGTTTTGCAGAGTGTTGTGTGTAGAGGACCAGGCAGAGAGGACGGATGGAGCCAACAGTTGCTGAGCTCCAGGGAGATCTGGAGAAAAAAGCGGGGAGCAGAGCTGGAGCTTCTGGAGGAATAAACACCTGGAGTCTCTGGATTCTGCTCTGATCCGGAGCCGTTTACTGGCTGGAGGAGAGCTCAGACTTTATTTTTTAAACTTTGGGATTAAAAAGTGGATTTATCTTCTTTCTCACTTCTCGACCTGCAGTAGCGAGCCGCCGAGGTGCTGACCTCCACTGTCGGGTGTTATCTAATTAGTCTCTCTTTTTCCATGTTGACTGCTGACTGGAGGGGAAACGTACTAGAATGTACTTCATGGATGTGCATGGAGAGGAGAAAGGAAAAAAGAAGAGAGACTGGGGGTAAATATCAGAAAGAACCAGAGTTCCTGGTGAGTTTCGGTCAAAGGCTGAACTGAACACAAAGACACACGCGCACCCTCAGACATGGTCGGTGCACTGTTGCTCGCTAGCTTACAGCTAATGTACAGTAATGTATTCTGGCTGCGTGGGGCGAATAAACACAAATACTCAAACAAATAACAAATAACATGAGGTGAAAATTTGCTTCATAAGGCATGGTGGGGAGTTACTTTTCACCTTACGCATAAGTAAGGCCTCTATAACGAGTGATAGCCAACCATTAGCCCTGCTTATGAGTCATTTATGACCCTATGTGGTTTTCTGCTGTAATAGCACTTTGTGTGGAGTGCTGAGATGAGGACAAACTGTATATTTAGTGTTGGGCCCAGTCTCTCACAGTGTGATTAATGAGCAAGCAGATAGACAACCAGGGTGCATTCTAATCACCCACAAGGACAAAGAGTGATAGAGACAGAGGGTGTAAAAAAGTGCCTCTTTACAAATGGTTCCAATAACCTGCAATCTACGGGACATTTAACTGAACCTTTAAGGGTTATCCACACTGTAATGACCATAAAAATAACAGGCTCATATATTAAATCAATAATCTGCACTTGTACAGTTCGGTTTAGTTTCTTGCAGGACACAAATGGCCAAGGAAGAGCCATACTGTGGTGTATGACATCATCATACAATTCAGTGTCTTTAATTATCAATTTTCACTTTATATATTTCTGTACTTGTAATTTCAAACATTATATAGTAACATAGATGCATTTTGGGTTTTTTGGGTTTTTTTTTTACATACACAGTTTAGGTCTAATATTTTACAGTTTCTTCATTTCTTGTAATTTGGAACATAGTAACCCAAACGTTGTACTTTTCATTCATACATTGCACCTTTGTTAATTATTATTATTTTTCAACTATGTTCTATTTTATCTTAATATGCAAGTATATTTTAGTGTATTTAAACCTGCATTCATTTATTTTTTGTCCACTAGGAGGCAGCGCAGCAATTTGTAAACATTATATTACTACATGTTAGACACATATAGACATATATTATCACCAAGAACTAAGTAAGTTGATGTGGTGAACTTTTTTACACATCCAGCAGACATGAGCAATATTAGCTTTTTTTTTCTGAGTACAGTTTCTGTCCACCTAGCAAATTTAAGTCCAATATTCATTCTCCTTTTGGTCTCCACCAACTCCTGTGAAAAATGTGTGTCTCTTTAGCTGCTAAGTGCTTTATTTGGTGCAGTTGGCAGGCAGAGTACATAGAGTTTATCTGGAGAGGAGCAAAGCTGTGGCTGCAAAACTTTAACAATGACCTGAAAGACTGTGAGAAGACTTGCAGAGTTGGGTGATAATTCTCTACTACATGCGCCACCTTTCATATTGCACATAGTAATTTATTCCATTTTTAATATAAGAACATTGATTTGTGCAGCTTTAAACTGTGTATATATTTATTTTACTTTGTAGAATAAATAACTCACATCAAATCAGTTTTGCCACACTAGTCAGGTTTGCCTCTCTGGCTCATTCACTCTCTGTGAATTCAAAATGGCAGAGGAAACAACAAGTCCTGCCATCAATCACATTTTGCAAAGCTGCAACAGAGTGCCAATATCAGGGTTATATTAAAATTTCATTCATTTGAAGTGTTCATTTGAACACTTTGAAAAACTGTGTTTCAAATTAATGTGCACATTTGGGAGCACAGCGAGAGCCAAAGGCATCTTACTTCCAGTTTCTGCCTCCCTGATTTCCACATTTTTGGGCTCCGAGATAAATATTCAACCGTCAGTCACAACCCGGTGAAGCCAACTGACAAATCAAAAGCAAGACTCTGCCATCAGCCTTAATCTGAAAGACAAATGTAAAAATAAAGCATGATTGTACAAAATCGAGTCAAAATTGGTGCCCTCTTACTTACTGGGAGGAACTCTCATGTTTACTTAAGACACAATTTAGGTGAGGAAAATGTGTGATAAAAGCAACGGAAAACAGCAGCATGAGGGTGCACATGGTAAGAAAATTTCTCCTTAAATGTTCTTAAAACAAGGAGCAGAAATGACAACAGGACACTGTGATAATATCCTTGGGTAAAAAGTGAAAAAAAAACCCTGTAAAAGCTAAAATGCAAATGCATTGCTAGAGGAAATGTCCCATAGTTCAAACTCACAGTTTTGAGGTGTGAAGACATTATGAGGTACACTGGTCACCATCTGTTTTTAATCAGCGAAATGATGATTTAATGGAAAATAAATTGAGTCTATACTTCGTCTTTAATATGAGTTATATTAGCAAAATGACTTCCCCCCCACTTCTTTTATCTTCTTGTTAGACACCATTAACAATAACAAATCAAAGCCCCCTTAAGACACAAAGAGACTTTGTATGTTTCCCAATCTCTGTCATCACTCCTGTTTTCTCCCAATAAAAATTGAGTGTCCGTGTGTGGGATGTATTGCCAAAAGTCACCATAGATTTAGGTGATGTATCTGCTGTCACTTTGTGCATTAACGCTCTGACCTTTTCTTCCTATTTCAGAAGCAATGTGGCCCAAGCTGGTAAGAAAGATGGATACGCAGAGGATGAAATCTGTCACGGGGAAAGAAATTGAGCAGGCAGTCTCTCCACTGTGGTGGTACCACATATAAACTACCGCAAATAACTCTGAAATGTGAAGCTATACCACATGTAATCACACAAAACTGTAATGTATTGAAGTTACACAAGAAAATAGAGTTTAAGTGATCTGGAGGAAGGAGAACAGCGGGAGCAAAGGAACATTAAGAAATGAGTGAGGACAGAAAGAAAGAGTGAAAGGGAGATGGGTTTCACAGCGGAGGAGAAATCGACTACTTTCTTCATTTGTGCTCTTTTGTCTGAGCTGTTACACAATAGATCAGGCCAAAATGTGGATTGATTACACTGTCACCGCCAGTGTTATCCCCCCCTCTGAATGAATTTAATATTTGATTCAGTTTGCTATTCACGCTCCCGATTCTTTGCGCTGCCATTTGGCTCCACTGTCAATGACAATTCATCTTTCACTGTCCTCACTGTCATTAGCTGAAGGCAATATTGAGGAACAGGCACAATAATGAGGTATAAGCACATTCCTCTGTTTTACAGTTTTCTTTTTATGGTTTTTTTTTTTTTGCGTCATCTACGCACATGTTGATATTAAAATCTCTCTGATGTCATTTCAACTTGAACACATAAATTCAAACAATAAGCCTGAAAACAACTACTCTTACGAGGAATAATCTTTCAAAAGCCAGGTACCCGATTTCTCTACATCCTGTGCCTTTGATTGCCAGCTGAACATTTTTCTCTTTGCTGTATATCCTCTGCAGGCTCATCCTGCTCTGTACCTGTCCTCTCTAACTGCAGGAGGCTGTGCTGTTTCATTCTTCTTCTTTTTTTTTTTTTTTTTCCATCACAGCCCTCCAATCACAGGTATTTACTGCCCCAAGCACCAGACTCAGAGCCAGATCAGGACATACAGTAGCTGAGTCAAACACTGTCGACGGCACAAAAGAAAACCATTCATGCAAGAGTGCTGTGAGGCCTTGTCTAGTTCAGTTTAATAACATAAATGAAAGTGGGTTTGAGGTGGTACACTTTAATTGGAAAGAGAAAATACATTGTATGCTATAAAATAATCCCTGATCAAAATAATGCAACGTAAATTAGTCTAGTTTTATATCTTATATCTGTCTGAAGCCTGGAATCATAGCATTAAAAGGGGATCTATTATGCTTTTTGTGATTTTCTGTCATTCATATACTGTTATGATGTTGAATGTCTATGTTAAACATAGTCAAAGTATTAAAACTTGAGGTTAAGGTATATAAATACAGCTTCCTGCAGCTAACCAATCAGAACAGAGTGGGCTCATCAGGAGGAGGTCCTTAAAGCTGAAACGACCTGTTTCAGACAGAAGGTGAACCGAGGGGCTGCATAAAGGGCCTGTAATAGATAAAAAAGGAGTTTTTTGAACTGTAAATCATGCAAAGATATTCCAGCAGAGCCCCAGAATAAAAATGTAGACCTAGAAATGTACAAGATATGTCCCCTTTAATGGTATACTGGAAGATGGAACCAGTGCAGAGCAAAGAATGGATGAAAAACACAAACATAAATACTAAAATTCTGCAAGTAACTTTATGGATTTGGAGAGGATCAAACTTTAAAATATCTTGTTGATGCACACACATGAGAGATATGGAATCTTTACTTTGTGATGAATGATTAATGTGTTTTGATCATTTCATGCTGTTGGCTACTTGCCAAGAGGGAAGTGTGGAACTCGTTCATGGCAGCGGTTGTGTTTTTTTTTCTACACTGAGCTGAAGGGACTAGGATACGTAAAGCCCCAAAGGACTTGGATGTGTAAGAGAAGCAAAGCACATGCTGCGTTTGTCTCCTGGCACCTGAATTCCCCGGCATGAGCATATGTACGTTCAGAACGGTCGGTGGCTCCAGCCCGCTGAGTGGTGAACTGCATGCTGGGATGGCTTAGGGCTCAGACAGTCTGCTGGGCTCGTGTAGCCATGGCAGCAGCTCCGGTGAAGGTAAGAGGTAAGGGTGCTGTCTCTTCGGATGACCTCCATTTGCCACGATGCAAAGCACGGATGCCAGCCGTCGTCATGGTATCCGGCGGGAAACTTCCCCAGTCAGTTAACAGCCGGAGGGGAGGTACCGTTCAACAACATGAGCTGCAATGAGAGGCTGAGGAGTAGCTGTGAACCATCCACCAAAACACACTGCATCAGGCTGCTTAAACAAGATATGACACATGCCTCATTCCCTTATGCCAGTTCGTGACAAGTGATCAGGCAATCTCATAACTCATGCAGCACTGATGCACACATTTAAATATATCTCCATATATAGTATCTCTGCTTCATTATTTCAGCATTTTAAACGGCGATAGCTTTGTTTGTCACAGTCTTTACCTGAACATTTATTCCATACGATAGCTTTTCATGATGTGAACAAATACGTTTTTAAACTACTCCTATCAGCTGGTGTGTTAAGGTTCCCGAAATAGACCCGGATGATGTTACCAGAAGTATTTGGGAATGCATGAGCTGTGACCTGGAATTTCAAATGTGATCTTATAAACTGCAATTCATATTTGATGGGGTAATAGAACATGAATTTTTCACTCGGCGGAGAGGGTGAGGAGGAGGAAGATCCGTGTGGTTTGTATTCGTTTCACTCTGCATTTCACATTTAGATTTCAAGGCTCTGTGGCGCCCAGACACATAGAAACCGACCCTCACACACACACACACACACACACACACACACACACACACACGTTCATACCTGGTGACAGTGGCTCACAGTAACTGTAAGCAGACTCTCTTTCCATTAAAGAGACATTTTCGGAAATATGCTCATGCACTTTCTCGCGGAGAGTGAGATGAGAAGATTGATACCACATGAATGATATCAATCTTCTCTTTTAATTTTCAGCAGGAAATTCCCCAAAATGTAGAACTATTCCTTCAATCCCACATAATACAGTATAGTGACAGTATGAATCATACTCTCACCAAATTCTGCTTTCCGTTGGTGTGATGATGTATCTTTAAGAAGCACAGGTTACCGAGGACAGAACATTTGTTTTCAGATACGGGTCCAACAAAGAGGAAAATAGCCAGAGATTGTCTTCTGTGAGGAAGCTGTGCCCAAGTGTATTCATAAAAAGAAATATTTATATCCAGGCTGCTTATCACCCAGCAAATGTCGAGAAGTATTAATATGTAACGTCCTGCAGGGCTCTCCAGGACACTTGCCATAGCTCCAAAGAGGGAGAGAGCCCAGTGTTATCGAGGCTTGGCAGTGTGACTTAGTGATGGTATCAGCAATGCTGACTGGATTCCATTAGGCAATGCCCACATCTATGTCTACTGAACATATTGGCTCACACTGCGGGGGGAACGCAGCGAGTGATAGGCCTGCAGTCATGACACATGAGCTATCATCCACCATCCAGGAAGGCATATCAGCACATACACATTAGTTTACTGCAGACCTGATGCTGCGCTGCCAAGATTATAAGAAGTCTCTCTCTCTCTCATATGAATCATACTTTGCCAAAAAAAAAAAAAAAAAAAGAGAAGCAGCATTTAGGATGATGGGAATATTCTTCAGACCCTTTTCCCTTTTTACAGCCTGACTTCTTCCCCAAGTGCCCAGATTTCTCAAAGCTAATAGGATGAGTCATTTTTTTTTTCTTGCCTTTGTATACACAGAGCTGCTGATTTAAGCAGCAGATTTGCATTGCAAAGACAGTAATAGAAAAATTCAAAAAACAGAACAAGGGTATAATGAGACAGTAGATAAAGGATAAGTAATGAGAGGCAGTTCCCTGTTAAACGCAGTGGTCCTTGGAGGTCAGAGATGCGAGTTTGACGGCGCTAAGCTGCGAATCTGCATTGTGCTGTTGTTTTAATGAGCCCCAAACTCACAAAGTCATCAACAATTACATGAAAATCAATGAGTTTATATTAATTCTAGTCAGCTACTAGAATGGCTGGCTCAAAGCTGCTACATAGGCAATGACATTTTATTTGACATTTATTTATATAAAGTCTAACTTTTAATTAGATTCTGAATTTTTATTTATTATTTTGAAGTTGAAGCAAAGTGACATTTTCTTTTTTTTTTCTTTTTTTTTGTTCAGAGATATTGTTATCTATCTATTCATTTTATTTAACTAGGAATACTCATTCTGGGAAATATGCTTATTTACTTTCTTGCTGAGAGCAGATAAAAAGATTGATGCCACTTTCATATTAGTCTGTTAAATATGAAGCTGGAGCCAGGAGACGTTAGCTTAGCTTAGCATAAAGACTGAAAACAGGTTCAAAATGTAATAAAAATCAGTCTATCAGCACCTTTAAAGCTCACAAATGAACACATCTTGTTTTTCTAAATCTGTAGAATAACTTAAGTGTAAAAGCAACAAGTTGCGGTTCAAGAAGTCACTGTAACCCCCGTAAAACCACATCTTGTTTTTTTTACACTGGCTTTAGTAATGATTAAACAAACAATATATAACGTGTTAATTAATGACCTTTAGAGGTGTTGGTATGGGCGAATTAAAAAAAGAGCCAGACTAGCTGTTCCCTACGCTACACTAGTTGTCAACCTTTATATGAGTGGTATCGATCTTCTCATCTAACTCTCAGCAAGAAAGTGAATAAGTGTATTTCCAAATGTTCTATTCCTTCAGAAATCATCCAAAGGTGTGAATAATTCTGAAAAAAATTGACCTTGCAATAAAGAATGTGAAAAAGGCACTAAAGTTCTTGCGTTCTATAGAGAAACTGTTTTAAACTACAAACTGCTGGACAAATGTAGGACTGACTTACCCACACAAAAACTTTCTGCACAAACTCTGATCTGAAGTCATTTCTCTCCGCGGTAGAACGGATGCCATGCTATGTGTCATCACTTGAACAGCCACCTTTTCTGCCACAGTTTTTTTTTTTTTTTCTCTTCCTGCTTCTCTCTCTCTTTAAGTCTGCTTTGTTGTGAATGTGGGTGTTCATTCATTTTCTTCTGTGGCAGCTTACAGGCTCAGGCATGAGTTCACAGTTCTCCCATAGCTCAGACAAACACATTGTGTAGCCTGTTAGGATTATCTACAGAGGCTACAAGCTTTGGAGACACTGCCAAACAAAATCCTAATTACGTCGAATGCACAGCGCTCTTCTGGCAACATGGTAACTGGGCTCAGTGAAGTGTTTTATGACAACACATATGAATCTTCGTGGAACATTGGCTGTTTTTTTTTTTTGTTTTGTTTTTTTTTTTTTTTTTTTAGATTAACCTCTCAAGCTTTTCATTAAAAATGCAGTGTGAAAAATGGCAAAACTTGCCCATTAGTCTAGTTTTGAATTTCTATTTGCTCAGCTTATAGTTCATTAAATATACAGCAACAGTGTAAGCTGTGAAAAACATGGAGAAATTTTGGCACTTCCAGAATTCAAAGATAAGCCTCTGTCACACAGTCAGGTTGTGGCTTTTACAAATTCAAACCTTTATTTGCCCAGTGAGCTGTTCAACTATTTGAAGCTTTACCAGTTCAAAAAATTCAATATTGGGAGCGTGAAAGTGTGTCCTACTTTGTGCTTGCTTAATTATTTGCTTTAAGTTGTGTGGACAAGTTTTCGGTTGATAGATCAAAGGCAGCCTCCTCATGGTGTCTGAATGTTATATCAGGCAGACATATGGTCAATAATGTTTCAGTGAGTGGTAAAGGCTTTGAAGCTCTCTTGATCAAAGGTATAAATATACCCTATTGGCCTAATATGACCTGTAAAAATGGTAAATTGTCAAAATTACTAAGTGAAATGAATGCAAATCATACAAAAAGGAACACCGCAGTCACATTCTGGCACAATGAATTACAGTGCAGAGTACATATTGAATACATTCAAACTCCATGCTGCTGTGATGGCTCAGTGATTAGAGCAGGTGGCTTTGTTCGTTCGCCCCCCCAGACCAGCGGGAAAAATCTGGTAAAATCTGTCAGACGAGACTGTAATGGGTATTAGGCAGCTCACAGGACTGAATACCTGTATGACTGTGAATAATGCTGAAAGTACCCTCCTTTGATAAACTGTGGTTAAATGTGTGCATCTATATTCCCACAATACAATATTAATACGTTTGGATGCAGGTGCAAAGGTGCATTTCATTTAGACACTAATTGTAAAAAACTGGATACAGTGAAAGCAGGAAGAACAAAAGCACACTTAAAACAGCCCAAAAGCCAAAATTTCATTATATCAAAACAGGTATTTTAGACTGTAAATCCAAAATTGTCCAAAATTTTGGTATTAAGATGATCACAAATTTGAATGGCTGTTTAACTGTGATATGCTTTAAGTTTGCTGACTTTGTCTTAAAACTGTGAAAAAAACAGGGTAAGCTGGACTATGTGTTTAGGATTTATTCAGTTAGTATTCATTCAATTTAGAGTATTGAATTGATTTTGTTGTAGAAATGAATGTATAAAAATCTGATTGCAAAATTATTTAAAGATGTTCTTTCTCATTACATATTAAATATAATGCTATATAATAAATATAATGCAATATAGTAAATATAATACACAAAGTACAACTTAAACATACCATGCGGTTTTAACCAACTAGTAAGAGACTCTTAATATAAATACAACTCTTTATATATGATTAAGTTGTTTAATACTAATCTAACTGAATAAGTAAAGCCTTTTGTAATACATAAAATGTTTTTACGGCTGCTCTCTACCACTCAAAGTGCGTCCACACTAAGCTAAACTAAATTTCCAAACTTATCTTTTTCTCTCTCTCTGTTTCAGCCCTCCGTTCAGTCTAAACTGAGCTTTTCAGAAATGTTCTCCAGAGTGTGTAAATCTGAAAACACCAGCTTGGTGTTTCTGTGAGTATGGGAAAAACTGAGCTTTTGCAAAAACAATAACATAAACTCCCCAGTGAGGATTTGGGGCTGTGTGGAAGTGGAGTTCAGCTGAACTTTCAAAAAAAAAAAGTTGAACATACAGTGCAGCTGTTTTCATTAACTTGTGTTTTTGTTGGTTTTTCAGACCATGTCGCGAGATTTGGCTGAGCTGTTTTTGCCCTACCATTAGCGTGGTTATATGTACAGTGGGTTAAAACTGAGTTGTAGGGATGTGTGGGAAAAATATATTCGAATTATTTATTGAGTAAGTTATTTGTTGGGAGCATATTTTGGCTTGATGTGCAGCAAGGCTCTTTTCGGGCCTACTGTTCGCGCTGCCCTGGAGTGTGTCCGACTCCTTCAGCAACGCTTGCAAGCACTTAGGGAGAATAATTCAGTAAAGCAGCTTGTGAACAAAGTTAAGACCTGTGCACCTGTACAACAATGTTGACATGCCCTCTCCCTCTAAGACGAGCAAAACCCCAGACATGATTTTATTCATAACTCTGCTACCATGCATTCACTGCTTGTTTATCAATTTCAGTCACTTTGTATGTGTGTGAGAGTCAGCGTGAGTGTGTGCACCTTGAACATTGTACATGAGGCTATAAAGTAGAACCTCATAACTAAAATAGAGTGGAAAAAATGTCTAACTTCACTAGACGGCATTTCTCTGAGCGATTTGCTAAGAGGAAATAAAACGTGTCTGTTATTTGCTGTGGATGTGGAATTATAGGTTAAAGAAAACAATCTTTCCTATGTTCGAGTTCAGATAGTAGGAGTAACCTAATAGCGGCAGCAGTAACAGTGTTAGTTGTTTACAGCTGTCTTGTCTTGGTAGTGGTGGATTATTTGCCTGTGGTGATCTCCGCTTGCTACTCCAACAATGGATTTCAAGAATAATGTCAAACCTAAAAGCTCTGGAGCATAGACCTTGTTTTGCATTTAATTCGAATGGCCAAGGGGGACATCTTCAGCACCAAGGACAGCGCTCAAACTATTTTTGCTTTAAAAGGTGCATTGTGTAAGATTTAGTGGCATCTTGCAGTGAGGTTGCAGATTGTAACCAACTGAATACACCTCCCCTCCTCTAACCCTCCCCTTCTAAGCATGTAGGAGAAGCTACAGTGGCCAGAAAACTTGTGAAAAACACAAAAGGCCCTCTCTAGAGCCTAGAGAGTTTGGTTTGTCCGTTGTGGACTACTGTAGAAACATGGCGGTGCAACATGGTGGGCTCCGTGGAAGACACAGTGATTCTTATTTTCAGCTTATACACTAATTAAAACATACTTATGAATATTATATTCCATTTCTGCCACTAAATTCTACACACTGCACCTTTAACCACTGTTTATAACAGGCTGGTAATGGTTATGCTTCTTGTCATGTGGTGAATTAGTTTATGAAAAAAGGTAATAAAGTTTGCATTTGTTAGAACTGCTTCATGCTTTTCTGTGTGTAGCTTATGGGGGCCAGCCTAGTGAGTGACCGCGATGTGCAATACAGTAAAAAAAAATATATACACAGCGACATCACTCATTTTATATTCAATTGGCAGCCCCCAATAATTAAAGCATTTTCCTGCTGTGATGCTCAATTTTGCTGTTGCAACTGAAAAGAGGACAAAGAGGAGATTTAGCCATTTTTCAGTTGTTCTGGTTTCTCTGTGGGCAGATCTCTAAGCTAAATGCTAGTGTGGGTGCAAGTCATTTTCACACACAAAAAAAGGTCTTTTAAAATTTAGAAGACATGCGGTGTAGACATAGCCTTAGCGTGAGCCTTCTGTACCCAGGTGTGCCCAACACAAACATATGCTGGAACACACAGGCATGCCTCTGCTCTTATCTCTCATTAGGATGGTCTCACTTGTGTCCTCAGACAGTCGGCAGCCAAGCACATCAGCCAGTGACAGGTCTGGGAGCAAGGTAACCTGATAGTCTGATACTGTCGGGGTGATGTTCTTCAAGAAGAACAGGAGACTTGTGTTGGACCCTTTATCCAACCGTAGGCTGCACATTTTCTACAAAACATGGTGTGGTGTGTCCTGCTTGATAGACTGTCAGTAAACATGGATGTAGTGTCTCTGATGTCACTGTCTCTGCATTTCTAAAACCAAAAACACAAGAGTAAGAAATTAGTAGAACAGGGTGTTTATCTGCTCTAATAGCTACAGTAGTTATTGAGCTCATCATTAATTGACTACAGTACATTAGTTTGTGCAGTACAAGTTACGTTAAAAGCAAAACCCTGTTCACAACTAGCACATCCACTGTGTAGTAGTGTCCCACTTTGTGGAAGCTGATCTGAGATGCTATCAGAGTTCAGCCTAATGTTAGAGATCCTGCTCTTTATTGGATTTAGGGAAGTTTTCACTCCAGCAATACGACTTGAATATATAAACAAGTATGTAAGCTAAGTAACAAACAGGGTTATGTCAGGGCAAAATAACTATAGCAATATCAAATATAATATGAACCATATTACTTGGACTAACTAGCTCTACATTGCAACACAAGAGTGGCGAGGACATCAAGCTTTAGTCTCAGTTTTTTTTTAGCATAATATTATGTATATAGCCATCAAATGTATGATATTTTGCAAGATTCTTGTTTTAAAATGTGTCAACTGGAAACATTAAAAAGTTGGTGTTTCCAACTAGCTCATGGATGTAACGTTTGAAAGAGTAGTTGGACAAATAAGAAGCTTAGCAGTGCTTTAAAATAATACGTAGTTCTGAGGAAAATTACATTAAGGAATACAGCTTGTAAACTAATAAAAGACTTCAAAGCAGAAAGACAGACAGAGTAGAGAATAGGGATGTGCCCAGGGATGGGACCAGTATTTGTATCTTTATTTGTTGAGGCAGCAAAATTTTTTATATTTATATTTGTATTTGAATAAAAGTGGAAATAGGTGTAAAAAAACAGTTTTTATTTTTAATACACTTTTAATTTTAGGATATTAAAGTTTTAAAATAAGTGTTTATGAATAAATTATCTTATGAAGGAAGTCCCCACAACATCTTGGTCTTGATCAAGGTCTTGAACTCCAGTCTCCCAGATCATAGATGACTGCGCTGACTACTGAGTTAAACAGAGCGCATCACCAGCGTGCAGATAGACCTGTAGGTATTTAAACATCCATAACACAGAGACAGCACAGCGTGTAACATAGATGTAGAGAAGAACTTCAAAGGTGATTCTTGCTTTGCACTTTTCATTTATTGCTTTTTTTTTTTTTTACAACCTAACTTTGTGGAAAGGAGAAGGGGAACAACAGGTCATGGAGAGCACCCCTAACTCCGAGAGTGATGTCCAAATAAGGAAATGTGCATCACGTAGCAGGTGGATGTGACTCCCCTCGTTGAGACCTGCTAGACGTGACAGCGGAGCAGAGGAGAGAGACTGAGATAGTGTTATTCCCGGAAACAAATAATTTTTAAAATATTTGTATGAAACAAATGTTCATAAAAAACCCACTATTTGTGCTTTGCCAGATAACATATTTGTATTCGGGCACATCCTTTGTAGAGAATACTATTATATTTACAAAGTGTATGCGGAGTTCCATTAATTCTTTAAGCCTCATAAGATGTCACTCTGAGCAGCAACACAAAAGAAAAATCAATAATAAATAAATGTGACTGGTGAAGTTTCCCTTTCAGAAGTTGCTTGTTTTGTACATGGCTGAGGGGAGAAACTGTCCAGTCATCCAGGAAATAAGAGAGCAGCCATGTGATTTAGAGAGGAGAGTCTGTCAGGCATCTAGTCCACCTGAGACTAAAATCATTCTAGGTGTTCAGCAGCCCGTTGATGGATAGACACACTTCTTTTATTGCTTTTTCTGGCCTTTGATCATCCCATTGTGGACATACTATTTCATGTTTTATCTGCACTGCAACATTATTTGCTGTATATAATATTGTATACCCAGAGACACCTAGGTTTCAGAAGGTAACTTCAAGGAGAGTTTGGTCTTTTCCCCTCCTGGTTTGTATTTCCGTGTGTGTGAGAATGTGAGTGCGTGAGGGAGAGATCATGCCTCTGGTTGATTAAACCTCTGCAACTCAAACCACCTCATGGCCTTGGTGTTTATTGGCAGGCACTTCAGAAGGATGCACTCACAGGTGCACTCACACACACAAACCTACACAAACCATACCAACACCCTCAATTCTATTGAGCTTTGCTTCGTAATGAGCCTCTAACAGTAATTTAAGGCCATAACTCTGACACCCATATTGATCTAGCTGGACAGGGCATGAAGAACACCCACAAATCAGCGCAGAAGTGTTAAATTGCCTCTCTCATCAGATAAATCAGCACTGGAGAATAACCATAAGTCCTTGTCTTTTCCATTGCATCTCAGCAATTTTCTATTCCATGTCATGTTTTAATAGTGTGCCTCAAACCTCAAACCCCCTGTTTCCCGACAGTAACTGCTGCATTTATTTACACTCTGCATAAAGCTGTATGCCCCGTTTTGCCACAGATAATAAGTAATTATGAGGTATCTAAAATAAAAAGGTACAGCGGGATATTCATGCAGATTAATATAGATTCTGACACTGTAAATGATCATGTGGTTCTGGAGGAGTAATAGCTATAAACTTCCCCAGAAAGTGCAATGTGTTTTTATAAATGGGATACTATTCATGTGTATAAAAAAGGCATGTTTTTTGTGTAACACTTTTACACTCAGCATGACGTTCTGATCTAATTACATATTAACTGTGGTCATCTTAAAAAAACCCACAAATGCTCTGGAACCAAAAAAGATTTAAAAAATCACGAATTGATAATATTTAATCATCAGCATTTTTTTTTTTTTTTTGCAATCAACATATTTAAATTCTGCAATTACCCCTCTATACAGTAGTTTTCATTAGTAGCAGAGTCCGCCATCACAAGAAACAATGCAACAGTGTTACTGTAATAATTTACTGCACTGATATCAGCATCACTGTTTACTGTTCACTCTCTGCAGCCGTATCATACCTGTATTAAGTTACTGCTAACGCAACCTGCACATTTACTACCGCAGCTGGTTAAAAAGCGATCACAGGAAACGCAATATATTTGTTATCAAAGTTTGTGCTGTTTGCGATCATTAATCAAATACGTGTCTACAAAATGTAATTTTCAGCATTTTTTGACAGCAGATTTGTTTTAAATATTGCAGGGAGTAATCGAACAAGGAGGAGAAGTCACAGTGAGTTCAAGTGACAGGCTGCACACCTCCATCTTCTCAGCAAGGTAACCGTCTCCTACTGTTCAGCTGTTGTTTGGAAAACTACTCACTGTGCATGAAAATCAAAATCCGGTTGCTAAGGCATGATAGGAAATGGCTGATTATTAACTGTCTTCTTTATTAAAACAATATGAGTTTGCATGCACTAGTTGCTCTTATTATGTCTCTCTGTAGCCACTCAAGGAGGGTTTGTTGTAGTATTAAACCGTGCTTGCTGTCTTTTACCACCAGTAACCACAGTTGTAGCCAAATCAACCATTTATCAACTTTAATTAAAGGAGCTACATCAGCCCCCACACAGAAGTGTTTTTTTTATGAACTGAGATGAGAATATGAGATGGATTATAATGTTATCAGAATCAGGACAATGAACAGAAACTTAATTATTTGTGGCCTGATGCTTAAAATAAAAGGCTTTTTGAAATTATTGGGGGTGATATGTCTCTATCTATCTCAGCCAGAGGAAGAACCAAACATTTCCTTTTAAAAACATGCATTTTGTTCTTCTTTTTGTCACAGTTATATGAAACATCACACACTAATTAGTGAACAAGTGTGCTGTGTGAGTTTACATCAGGTTACATTAATTTTGCATATTCACGTGTGCAAACATCTTACCACCTCCTGCCATCTGGAGCTGCCGAATTGCTTTGTGCAGATTTAAGTCATGAGTGGTGAACTGAGGAACTTTGAAATCATCAGAAAAAGGTGGCTGCAGGTGAACCACCAATTGTGAAATATAATAAATGCTGTTGTTAAAAAAAAGAATTGTAAAAGAATAAAGAGTGAGGAGAGGTTTCATGCCAACAGGCTAATTAAGCTCCAAGTTCTTGAATTGACTTCCTATGTGTAATTTTCCACCATTATATGTTGTTTTTCTAACAACCTTCCTCACTCTGCCCTGATTATCGCTAGAGGCAGCCTGCCAGGGTGCAGGAAGAACTTTTTAACAGATATATAACAGTGGCTGAACCAACCTCTTAGAAAGATACTCAGAATTTCACCTCAAGGTACACTTGAGGACAGAAAAATAAAAATCAAAAATATTATAATATATCAAATATTAAAGTCATTATGTGTTGGATTTAAAAATTCCCCACTTTGGTGTCCTATTCAGACAGTTCGTGCATATACGTCTGTGTTTTGACTGCCAGAGGGTCTGTCAGGAATTGACTTTTTATCCAGTTTTTGGACACATTGTGTGATACACTTTTTGGATCTTGGTTGTTTTTAACTAGTATTTTAAGAATTTTAGTCATTGGACATGGATTTTTTAAGAAATGTTCATAGCAGTGACAATGCCCCTTGGCTCCCAACCACTTCCAGTCATCCTCTGTCCGCCCAAAAGCACCAGAGAAACACAGATTTTAACGTGAAACTGCTTTATTCAGTGTTTTTGCCCATTTTGGTCAATGGGTCCGGTTGTTTCCGGTGAAAAACCTCCTGAACAACGAACATTGAACATTGTGAGCAGTGTGGGAAGAAATTCAGCTTCATTACACCGTGCCTTCTGTCTTTGGCTACTTGCTTAGCCAGGCTCGATTTTAGCCTGATAGCTAAGCTAAGTGACTCAGCTATGCCGACTATGCCCTGAGATGACTATGTGTTACTCCAGAAAGCAAAGAAAAAGATTGCTGACCTTAAGGTGGATATTTAATGGCTTTCTGATGAACTGCAGAAGAAAGACTCTCTTTTTTCCAGCTTCATGGACGTGGTTTTTGGGCAGTCCAAACGGATTGCCTCTCTGAGCGTAACCATAGTTCCACAGCTCTGTGAGACCCCTTCACCTGTCCACGGCTTTCCTCTTGCTCAACACCTAACCATCAGGCGTCCCTGCCAGACAACTATAGGCCTATTTCTAAGCTCCCTTTCTTCTCCAAAATTTTAGAAAAGACTGCTGAAAAGAAACTTGTTCAAACACTGGATTTGCACAGGGTGTTTGATAAATTTCAATCTGGTTTTCATAAATTACACTCTCTCCTTAAAGGTAGGGTGAGTAATGTATTTTAGAAGTATTTTTTGTTATATTCGTTGAAATTCTCTGCACATCCCGACAGCAATCAAAAAATCAAATGCTCTGACAATAAAAAGAAAAAAATCTGGTATCTGTGCTGTCGCAGGCCTGTAATAAGCCCATCCAATCATTTCATTCAGCCTGAATGAAATGAACGGACGGCCTCCCTGGCTTCCTACCAACCTGCATGCACTCTGCCTGTGCACTCATTGTGCGTGACTGAGTCTTCCACAAGGCTAGGCAGACATATTGCTAAAGCTCAAAACAGGCAGAGAAAGTGTAGTCAAAATTTCCAGTTCCACCTCGACCTCCGACAGCTTGCTAAACAAAGAAAAGAAAAGAAAGACAGAAGTTGAAAAGGCTACGATCAAAGAGAGGTTAGATCAAGCAAGAGGTCAAAACCAAAGTGAACATCGGATTTGATTTTCAACAATGGTAACAACAGAGAGAGGTAAAGGGCCTGAAGAGTGACACCATGTTTGCCGTATTTCTGTTGGACAGGTAATTATTATCTGTTTTGTTATGTTTTTGTTTTTGGAATTTGTTATTTTCCTCAAGTTTGTAGCCAACGTAGAGCTACTTATGTAACTACCTTATGTATTAGCCCAATGCTAACGTTAGCTATGCTGTAGGTGTAAACTAGTAGACTATGTAGCCATGTTTGTTTACATCATTTGCCGGTGATAGTATTTATCATATGTAAGTCTATATTGGATTTAAATGTGACATTTTACAAATGTGGTGATGTAGCCTTTGTGTTTTTGTTGTAGTTATGAGAAAGATTCATCATCCACACACTCAAAGCATGGATTCACAAGACCACAACCCAACTGTATGAAACATGCAGTTGGAGCAGCATATAATTATATGTTCATCTTTTTATTGAACAGTGTAGTTACCCTTTTTGCTCTCTTTTTGTTCTCATATCTATTCAAAGGAGGTGGTCAGATGGACAGTCCTGGATTCTGTGCACAATATTCCGAATACACTGCCTCGGACAATGAATCCAAACAGATGATCTGCATGGTCAACATTCACAAGCAAGAGACACTGAGGAACTCTGTTGTGATGGAGAAGGAGGGCTTCATGTGTACCTTTGAGACACTCCTTTAAGAGCTGAATGTAATGAAATTTGCATATAAGCTCCTACCCAAATATCAGCCCTCTTCAGTAAATGGATTTATTGTAGTTGTCTTTAGGGGTTGGTGCAGTAATGAAACTATCTACATAAAGTCCCAGACCACATTCATCACTTACATTATTATGACTGGACATTGTTTTGGATGGTTGCATAGCATATGTGTTCTATTACATTTTTTTGTCCTCCAGACAAAGGGAAATACAAAGACAGCAGAGTCCACCACACCTTGAACATCTGGCATGGGTTCAAGAGCAAAATTTATTTTGTTCAATGTTCAGGCAGTGCAGCAAAAGGGTGCTCCATTCTACAGATGTGGAACAAATATATCTGCAACCACTTCTGACATTGCTATAAGACTGCAAATAACTATGAAAAGTTATTTGTATTACAAAAAATTATATTCAGTGTTGATGTTTAGACATTCAAGGCAAGAGATTTTAAAGCTTTTATTTGATTTCAAACAGTGCCTGATGCCATTCACTCATCCCTAAATATCATTTATAGAGTAATTATTTAATTACTGATATACTGCTGTATTTATGTGAGTTAGTTGTACCAAAAGGTTACATATAAAATAATGCTTTGGACAAAATATTACTTTAAAAACCTCAAATTAAAAATGCTCTCTAGACCTTTGCCAACAGGTCAGACCCTTTTGCTGACTGGTTATTGTGCTCACCTGTGGTTTGTGCAAACTGGATTTGATTTCTTGCTGCCCTCAGTATTCACAATACATTTGTAATTGTTTTTCCTCAGGATATGTGGACATGTGGGTTGACAGAACTTATTCTTGATGCACGCTTGCTAAAGGACATTCACAAGTATCTATATATGAGTATTTCAGCATAGGTTTATGTTCAACTTACTGTTTTCTCCTATCAAATATTTCACTGTAATTCAGATTTGGTGCTGCTATGGCTTAATTTGTATTATCAGAACATAAAGCAATTCTATATTGTTTCCACTGTGCTCTCAGGTCAACTACAGAACTGGAGTCCTTCCACAATCACATATTTATGTATGCGAGCAAGCGCTTCAGCTTTTCCCCACCTGTATACGCAGCTTGGACCATTCTGGCTGGCCTGAACTACAATCACCACATCCACAGACCAGCAAAGAGAAAAGCTGATGGCTCAATTCAGTGTATTGTATTATAAGTGCTCCTATGCATTTTACTCAGTAAACTTATAGGTGCTGATTCAAGGCAGATCCAGTATTATGACAAATACAATTACATTGTTTTGTCTGGGAAATGAGAACAAAATGCATGGTGCTGATTTAGTGTGTTGATGACATTTTATATGGAAATGTAAATTACTGTGCTATGTAAGGTAATAAGCACATTTCACAAAGCTTAATTTTCTTTCTCTTATGTCAGGTACAGCAAGGTGAACAACAATAAGTCCAGGAAGTGGAGCTTGTACACATTGAAAGTGGAGAAGGATTACAGCTACATCACAGACCCCTTGAGCGCTATCCTGCAGAGAAAGCTGTTTGCTACTGAGGGGATGCCACAGATCAGAACCAGGAGGCCTTACAATCCCCGTCAACATGGGGTTCTGTCAGGTGTCCCTGCCCCTACCACCCAGGAGCTGTTGCAGATGCAAGTTAGCAGAGAGCTAGGTGAGTTGGCTTACAATATTGTAGCTTGAGCATGAAGTGGTGACATTCTTGTGTGCAAAAGCAACTTTAAAATCCATATGGCTCTGTTGTAAACATGGCCAAATAATACTTTGCTCCCACAATAGGTATTTAACATTAAACATTAAAAACTGTTACTGTCACTGCATAAAATGGAGCCAAAGTTGTAGTGTTATCATTTAACTATCACTTTGACAGTAATGTGGGTGTCTTTGCAATGCGGTAATTACTGTCAGATATGTAATTATGATATTCTTATTAAAGGACAATCACTGCCAAAACAGTGGAAGATTGCCACAGCACTCATATGATATCACATACACAGCCTGACCTGTCAGCCAACACTGACCTGCTTTTAAATCAACAGTCAAGAAACCTCTGGACACGCCTTTTCTGCCCTCCTATATATATATATATATATATATATATATATATATATATATATATATATATATATATAATATAAATAATATATATATATATAATATATATATAATATATATATATATATATATATATATATATATATATATATATATATATAGTTTGTGGTAATTACATATTGTATATATCTTATATAAGTTGCAGTATTTCTGTAATGTTATATTTTATTGTGTTTCCAAAAATTCAATAAAGAAGTGTCATACCACATTTGGTTGTAATTATTTGTGCAGCATGTAAAGAGGTAATAAATGTAATGGCTTGATTGTTTATGCTTAAAGTGTAAAGAAAAGGCATTTATCATTTTCAAGATTTTATTCAAACAAGTGAGAACAGGTTATGCAAAACAAGAA